>NW_020171349.1:626696-724035 GCF_001481775.2 Trichoderma gamsii
TGTATGAAGAGAGGGTACGTGCAGGTAATTGAGGGCGTGGTGTTCCAGTTGGCTTCTGTGTTTTCACTATTTTCATGCCTGGGACTTCTATTCATGGGGAGAGATATAGAAAAGGGAACAAAGGTCTTATAATGGGCGACTGAATACTGGGGTTAGGAGTTTTTCTAATGGAATGGCTTCGTGCCGACTTATCATGGTTGATACCTCCATGTACTTCCACGGCAATTTTTTTATACATTTATAACGATAGGATGATGCGAAATAGAGCGAGAGTAATGGGCATTGAGTCTTTCATTATGCCCATAGCTTAGAGAGACATTTTCCAACGTGCAGGGATTGTCTCTTATCTAACTTGAACAGATGACCCCGAGGATCAGTCGTAGACACTTTATATAAACGAATATATCAATAGTATAACACATGCTCCGGCATGCCAATTTCCCACCCAAACGCCGGTGCCTTCCATGTATTTAAAAACATACATTAAATCATCCATCTCTTAGTCTCTGGTAAAAGAAAACGGTTGCAGTTATATGAAAGGAGAAAAGAAAAGGATGGAAATAAGGTGATTCATTCAGCTTAGAACAAGTCCTTCGGTGCGAAGTAGCTCTACCATAGCTCGTAATGACTGTGCTGCGGATGCGTTCGCAGGCGCTCTCTGCGGAAAGTCGATTAACGCGAGGCGCAACGCGGCAATGGCCGCATTTCCGTAGAAATTCAAGAACCGCTGCTCGTGCCCCTCAATCATTGCTCTCAAAACAACATACTGCGTATTCGAAGTCTCATTCGGTGGTGAGTTGACAATGCCAGCCAGAGCCTTCCAGTAGTTGACTGGAGGATATGGATTCGCCTTGGACGTCTTGCTAAAGTCGCGAAGGGAAATCGAAGCGAACCCAGCGCCCAGGCCCGTCATTCTGTCGTTGTGAGTCTGCTCGGTGACGTAGCCAGGGCCATCTTTTTTCCATCCTATGGCTAATCTGCCCCTTTCGGTCTTGTCACTTCCCCTCAGGCCAAATAAGACTGGGCATACGACCCGGAACTTGGCCATGAGGATGTCAATTAGTGATTCGCCGCGCCATAGAAAGTCTTTCTGAGAAAATATATGGGCGGTAAAAACGCCAATTGGATCTGCAGCTTTGGGATTGGCACTGCACTCGTTGATGAATTGGTTGATGATGCCCTTGGCGCAGATATTCAAGAGGTAGATGAAGAGAGAAGGCAGCGTGTTGTCGTTATTCAAAGCGCCTTCGACTGGCTGTCGTTGTCCTACGACGAATCGGCTTACTTCGATAGGAGCGCTGGGAACTCTGCCCTCAAGAGACTCCTTCAAGGCCGTTGTAATTTTTTGAATCTGTCATGCATGTCAGGACTTGAAAGCGCGTTCAAAGCAAGATTATCTGTGTAAAGACTTACTGGTTGCGCGTTGGCGCCTTTGCCGCCGGTAAGCTGTCCAATAGATACTCGGATCTCTCTTCGATAGGTTCCCATCTTGCCTTTGAGAGGTGACCCAGGCACCTTTGCTTCAGCCTGCAGCACCTGCCGCAGCGTCTTTAGCTCCTTGTGGATTTCGACATATCGTTGCGCCAGGGCATTCTTTTGTGCTGATATAGAATAAGCCGCTGGAGCCTGGGCTCCTGGAGCTTGGATTGCGTTTGATGCCACTGGAGGTGGTGCTAAGCGCTGCTCGGGTTTTGGCGCGCTAATTGCTTGAGCGGGAGATGCAAAGGCATTATTCGTGGCTGGTCCATTTTGTCCTCCCAAGATTCCATTTACTTGAGGAGCAGCTACATTTGCTGGTGGCTGTTGTTTGATTTCGGCAATTGGTTGTTTAACAGGCTCTTGGGGCTTCGGCGGCTCTGGTCGAGGAGCTGGTGTTGGCTCAACCTTCTTGGGCGGCGCCGGCGTAGGCTCTGGAGGCAGTTTTGGCACCGTCTTGGCCTTGAGCTCTCGAAGCCTTCGCTCTTCTTCCACTATGGCCGCTTCCGCTCTTAACCTCTCTTGCTCCTTGCGCTCCAACTCTAGAATCCGTTCATGTTCTTCTCGAAGCTCATGGAGCTCAAAAACCCGAATGGCCGCTTCTCGTACGCGCTTATGCTCTGCCTGAGCGGCATCGAGAGCACTCAGATGGTTCAGCTCGTTGTTCCGACCGTCAATGAGAAAGTTGGATAGCAGGCCGTTCTCGGGGCTCGACAGCAATTGGCTCCTCCTCCTCGGAGGGGGGGAATTGGACATGTTCTCGTGGGGGATGGCGAGATTGGAGATCGTTTAAGGCGACGGCATTTGTTGATATTGGTTCGTGAAAATATCAACCTGGAATCAATAATAAGAAAAATATAAAGTGGAAAGGAAACGCAATAGTCCAATCGCTCTTTATTGGGAAATTCTAGAGCCCACAAAGCAGAAATCGTCCAGTCATCAGATGCAGAAGGGTGGTTGTAGATAACGTTGAATTGTTTTGATATCGTCCAAGGTTGTAGCCTTGTAGCTTTCCTTTCCACTTCAGGCAACAAGGGACTGCCAAGGTACATTGGTCGCACGGTGGTCAGGCGTAGAGCAGATGACGCGCCGGGGGCCGCTGAAACGTTATCCCGATACCTACCGCACAGGCGACGCTATCCGAATGTAGACTTGGCTCACCGAGCACAGAAGCCTGGAGAGAGACCTCCAGACTAGGGTCGCAAGGGCCGGGATCTACGATTGACGCTCGTCTCATTTCGCCTAAGACGCATTCGCGAAACATGGATGCGTCGGCCGGCCTTCTCCAGACACCCAAAACAGATTATGCGAGCAAAGTACCCTGCGATATCGTGCCCTGCGCTGTCTTGTTGCCTACAACTAGATGACGGCGTCATGTCTTGCTCGTTCCCATAACCACGTGGCCCTATCACATTCGACTCCTTTATACCGTGGCGTGCAAACGGCGTGCTGCTTTGAACAGTTCGATGACAGAATTACGGAGCACAGTGGGATTACTCGTAACTCATAAAAAGGTACAAGCTAGGTAGGTCGATGATGGGGATGACTGTCTTAGTTTCCGGTGGGAAAAAAAGGGCCTGGTACTTGATGTCTTGTTTTTCTTAGCCCCGGCAACAGGAAAAGGGCGCGCTAGATACCGTTTGGTCTTTGCATACATGACGAAAAGGACGAGTGAAGAAACTTGGCTTTTACTGTAACACGTTGCGGCGTCTTTTGTGCATGCCCAATAGGAACCCAACTGGACGCCTGTTCTCGAAGTGCGCTGATAGAGGGCCTGGATCTGTATGCCACTCGATTTGGTCAATTGACCCCTGTATTTGTGGCGGCAGGGTTGCAAATGCAGAGCGTACCTGTAACATTCGACCTCTTGATCCATGCTACCCCATACTCTCTGCCTGTCCATCTATTGTCCATGCTGGAGAGGCAGCACGATGGTCATAATACGAAGCACATACTGCCATTGCGAGGTAGGATTTGCCATAGAGAGTCGCGGCATTGGGAACAGCCTCGTCGTCAGCTCGATCAAAGCTAGCGAGTGCCTTTCATGAACCACGCTCGCCTGTTCTATTAATACATGGGAACTGACATAGTTCAACGGGCGTTGAATACGTTCAAGTGATTAATGCCCTAACTAAGGCGGCTACGATAGGGTCTGGGTGGACACATTGTCATTAGAATTTGGGGCTCGTATTAATGAGGGTGGGCAAGAGAGCGGTAGCTTCAGGGGCGGGTAGCAAAGTTGATAGCTATGCTCCATACGAAGCACTCGGTGCATCCATCTGACGATAAGGCTCGTACTGCAAGCAGGCAGCTGGGCATGCGCGGAAAAGGCCGCTGATGACGATGGTGCTCTACATCACGTTCCATATTGGATCAGCCATTTGAACATTGAAACAGGCAGAAGGCTAATTAGGACACCGAGAGCAAACCGTTGATCATGATAGCTGTTGTTTTTCCGCGGTGTCGTGTGACGCCGTGATGGGTTAGAATAGCGGGACACGGAGCGCTACGGCTGCGGCGCCAACAGCTCCAAGCAGGGGGGTCGAGAATGAGTTGTGATGGGCGCGAAACGAGGGCGGATGCCGTTGTTTTGATATCAGCCGAACTACGAGTGAGCTGCCCTGGCCAGCATCCGCTCGGCTATGAGAGATTTGGGAGTCGAGCCTTTGTTGAGGTAGCTGTCTCGTATCCGCACAAGGTGCAAAGTAGGTAAGATTGATGTCTCTTGGCAAGGCGTATGGATCATAGATGTTACAATTTGTCGAGTCCAGGCGGGTTACCGAACCCTGTCGTGACGCTTTATAGCTTGCGATGCGTGCCCGGCAGCTCAGCGAGAGTCCATTGAGCGCGCTGGCATGGACACCACGAGGCAATTGCAGTCTAAAAACCACGATTCCATCGCAAGCTTCCGCCTCAATTCTCATCTGCCCTCAGTCGTGGGCCGGCATTGTATTTCACATCGTGCTGCCTTGCATTGCCTGCATTCCATTGTATCCCCACTCGAAGTCCATCTCAGCCGCCTCAGCTGCAGTAGCATCAATTGAGCAATCAAGATCAAGATCAAGGGTGGTTTTACAGCGCATGTCATGTCATCCAGTGCGTGTGGCTACAGACTTACGGCACTGAATGGCCGCCACCACTTGCTGTAGCTCAAGCCTTCGGTGGAGGTCTCGCCGTAGCGGTCGCAGCCGCGCTGCCCAGCCCCAGCCCAGGTGGCGTGCGCCAAACGCCTAGTGGTCAAGAGCGTCACTGCCATCCCCATAATTCTCGCCCCCGGCCTTGGAGCTCCAGGTCCAGCGTGCGTCCCCCAATCCTTAGCCATCTGCTGCTAGCAGCATCCCTCTCTCCATCCTCCTCCCTCACAGCCTCTGGCAAGGAGCTGGACTTCCCATCTGCATCCCATCCATCCTCACCTTCTCTTCTCATTTCCCATCTGCTTTGCACTGTCTGCCCGACTCCTTCCTTTCCAACGCTCCTTGGCTCTGCCGAGCTCGCTTGATCCCCTGCATCGACCCTCCTTTGGCAAAATCTGTCCTTGTCCACGGGGGCCTGCCACTGTCTCTTAGAGCCGAACTTTGACCACGAATCCGAGCATAGCATCACAACAACAAGAACCACATCGCACACGCTCCGCACGGCAATTCCATCGCCACCCCCTCCTCCAGCATCACTCACCAGTAGCCCGCACCCGACGTGCACCTTTCCGCTGCCGTTTGCCTGCCCGCCATGGAGCAGCAGCAGCAGCAGCAGCCGCAGCAACAAGCTGCCCAGCAGCATCCCTCCGGCGGCGTTCACGGGCCGGCCGGTCGCAGGCTGCACATTGCGCACCGACGGAGCCCGTCTGAGCTGACGCCGCTCATGAGCATGTTTGCCAATCCAGGAAGTAAGCTGCCGCCGTTTTCTTTTCCCTTGTTTTCCTGATGCTTGGCCCGCCGCCGCAGCTGTTGTGGCCGCTGCCCTTGTCGCCGCAGCTCGAGGCGGGCGCGGGGCAACGCGGTTGCTGATCCGCGACCCCTTGCATCCGCAACATGGCCAAAAATCTTCATCGAAATCCGTGACCCTTGAGTGCTAAAGCGTGCGTGCCCACAGTGGAACAACTTGCAATTCAGCAACAGATTGAGCTCCTGCAGCAGCAGCAGCAGCAGATCCAAGCCACCCACCAGCAGTATGTCAACATGGGCATGATGCCTCCGGGCCAAACCATCGGCCCTGGCGGTCCATTCAATCCTTTGCAGCCCATGGGCAATGCCTTCCAGTTCCCTAATCAGATCCCTCAACAAAATGTTTCGCTGGGCCCTCCGTCCCAGCCACTCTCACATCGCCGTAATCAGTCGGCTCTGCCCAACATGGGCATGGGTCCGCCGCCCGCGCCATCCTCAGGAGCTTCCGGATCAACTTTTGGAAACTTTGAGGCTCCGGGAGCGCAAGGGCGTGAGAACGCTGGTTCCCGAGGCGGCCGCGGGGGCGGTGCCGGCGGCGGCCATCAACGACGACACTCTTTGGCCTTGGCTGACGCCAAGAAGGCTGCTGAACTCGCACAGCAGAAGCGAACAACCTCTGGATTCCAGTTCCCCGCCGCTGGGTCTCCTTCTTCTGACAAGCCAGAGGATGAGAACAGACCTGGTTCCCAGTCCACCCTCGACGTCCCTGTGGCTCAAGGATCTACACGTGGAGGCCGTGGTGGCCATGGCCGCAGCCAGAGCATGGCTGTCAATGGCCGCGGAGGGGGCCTGCGCAGCAGTGCCTTCAACACCAACCCCTCCGAAGGTGGCAACGATTTCCAGCGCCGCGGCGGCCATGCCCGTACAAACTCCAGAAACTACGAGGGCAACTGGCGTACCCAAGGCCAGGGTCAGGACCAGCCTGGTAACGTTGCCCAAAACCAGGGCTTCCAGCCCGGCCACCGATCCCGCGGCTCTGTTAACCAGTCCATGTCTGGAATTGGAGGCTTTCAGTACAACCCTAGCCAAGCTCCGGTCCTTCCGCTTGGGGGACAGATGATGATGCCTCAGATGTATGGCCAGCAACTCAACCCTATGCAGCTTGGTCAGCTGCAGGCCTTGCAAGCTGCGCAGATGAACAGCCAGCAGTTCCAAGGTCTTCAAGCTTCGCAGCATGCCGGACAGTTGGGCAACCAGCAACAGCAACAGCAGCGAAAGACTCTTTTCACTCCTTACCTCCCTCAAGCTACTCTTCCTGCCCTGCTTGGAGATGGCCAGCTTGTTTCTGGTATTCTCCGAGTCAACAAAAAGAATCGTAGCGATGCTTATGTCACTACTCTCGATGGCCTCTTGGATGCCGACATCTTTATCTGTGGTAGCAAGGACCGCAACCGTGCCCTTGAGGGCGATTTGGTCGCTATCGAGCTCCTCGACGTTGACGAAGTCTGGGGCCAAAAACGAGAAAAGGAAGAAAAGAAGAAGCGAAAGGATATCACCGACACTCGCTCTGGCTCTATCAACCAGGGCAGCCAGTCCGCTGGACAAAACGACGAAAGCAATGCCTCCGAGGGAGGAATCCGCCGTCGCGGTAGTCTTCGCCAGCGACCCACGCAGAAGAAGAACGACGACGTCGAAGTCGAAGGCCAAAGCCTTCTCCTTGTTGAAGAAGAGGAAATCAATGATGAGCAGAAGCCATTATACGCCGGACATGTCGTCGCTGTTATTGAGCGCGTAGCCGGACAAATGTTTTCGGGCACCCTGGGCCTGCTCCGACCTAGCAGCCAGGCTACCAAGGAGAAGCAGGAGGCTGAGAGGGCAGCTCGCGAGGGCGGCAACTCTCGTTCAAACGATAGCCGCCAGCAGGACAAGCCCAAGATCGTCTGGTTCAAGCCTACTGACAAGCGAGTTCCCCTGATTGCTATCCCCACAGAGCAGGCTCCCCGTGACTTCGTTGAGAAGCACCAAGACTATGCTGATCGCATCTTTGTTGCGTGCATCAAAAGATGGCCCATTACTTCTCTTCATCCCTTTGGAACACTAGTGGAGCAGCTGGGACGCATGGGCGAACTTAAGGTGGAGACCGATGCCCTCCTGCGTGACAACAACTTTTCCTCTGACGAATTCTCGGATGCAGTTCTGCGCAGTATCGGTCTTCAAGACTGGTCTCTCGCGCAAGAGGACGAAGCGGCCATTGCGGCACGCCGTGACTACCGCGATGAGAAAGTTTTCACTATTGATTACAACGGCGTTGCTGAGCTCGGAAATGCTGTTCATGTCACTTCCCGCCCTGATGGCAAGATTGACATTGGTATTCACGTTCCTGATGTCGCTCACTTTGTCAAGCCCAACTCTCTCGCTGATCGCGAGGCAAAGAAGCGAGGCACCGCTGTCCATCTCATCAACCGCTTCTGTTCGTTGCTGCCACCGAAGCTGTCTGGCGAACTCTGCTCTCTTGAGCCAGGTGAAGACCGTCTCACCGTCAGTGTTGTGTTCACCGTGAACCCGGTCAACGGCGCCGTAGCTGAAGGCGATAGCTGGGTGGGCAAGAGTATTATCAAGTCCGCCGGCAAAGTATCGCTGAACGATATGGACAAAGCATTGACCGACGCTTCTACTTTTGACAACGCCGCTGTTCCGGCCAACACTATTCAGATTTTGCGCGCTGTAGCTCAAAAGTTCCGGGAAACTCGTCTGGGTGCTGGCAGCGAGCCCATCGCCCCTCTCCGATTGTTGCAAGGGCTCGATGATGAAAACAACCAAGTGCAACACAACATCTTTGACTCTACTGAGGCTCTGGAGCTTGTTGAGGAGCTCATGCACAAGGCTAACAGCTATGTGGCTCAGCGCCTAGTAGAGGGTCTCCCTGACAAGGCTCTGCTCCGTCGCCAGGCTGCTCCCAACTCACGACGCCTGCAGACGTTTGTCGAGCGCATGACGGCTCTGGGATACGACATTGATGCCTCTGGAAGCGGGGCGCTCCAAAACAGCCTCTTCAAGGTTGATGATGCTGATTTGCGCAAGGGTATGGAGACCGTTCTCCTCAAGTCAATGCAGCGAGCCAAGTACTTCATCTCTGGCAAGACTGCCAAGATTGTGTGGCCTCATTATACCCTTAACCTCCCTCTCTACACTCACTTTACCAACCCTACTCGCCGTTACGCAGACATCATTGTCCACCGCCAGCTGGAGGCTGTTCTTTCCGAAGGCAAGATTGAGTTTACAGATGACATGGAGAATCTTGTCAAGACTGTAGAGGCTTGCAACACCAAGAAAGACTCGGCTCAGAACGCACAAGAGCAGAGTATCCATATTGAGTCATGCCGTATCATGGACAAGAAGCGCCAAGAGGTCAATGGCGATCTTATTGCTGAGGGCATTGTCCTTTGCGTGTACGAGTCAGCTTTTGACGTGCTGATTCCCGAGTGGGGCTTCGAGAAGCGAGTCCACTGTGATCAGCTGCCCCTTAAGAAGGCGGAATTCAGAAAGGAGAAGCGCGTTTTGGAGCTCTACTGGGAGAAGGGTGTCCCCAGCTCTGCCTACGTGCCTGAAGATGAACGGCCTAAGGCTGCGGCATCCATGAGGATGTCAAATGCCCTAGCTGCCGCCCGACAGGCAGAGGAGGCCGAGCGAGTGAAGAAGGAAAGAGAAGAAGCCAACCGAAAGCAGACTGATACCGGAACAATCTCTACGGACGATGTCGACGCTCTGTTTGATGATGATGAGGACGATGACAACACCTCAGACGTGACTGAGGCTATGGCAGGAGCATCCCTTGCCGAGCGACCTACCCAGAGCGTTCCTGGATCACCAGCACGATCGGCATCCAACGCTGGAGCTCTGCACCGCACTCGATCTGACTCCAAGGTCCCTGTTACAGAGGCTGTAGAAACCCGACTGACAAACAAGGAGAAATACCTCAAGCTGTTTACTCTACGGGAAGAGGGCGGAGACTACATCCAAGACGTGACGGAGATGACCCGCGTGCCAATCATCTTGAAGACGGATCTTACCAAGAGCCCGCCGTGAGTACCATTCAATTTATAACCGCTACGTTGATTCATGCTAACATGCGATTGCCAATAGATGCCTGACCATCCGGTCTCTGAACCCGTACGCCTTGTGATGGGAGTAAACGTTTAGAGGAGATTGAAGATGACCAACAGAATGAGAGAGAGAGAGAGAGAGAGAGAGAGAGAGAGAGAGAGAGAGAGAGAGAGAGAGAGAGAGAGACAGAGACAGAGAGAGAGACAGAGAAGGAAAGAAAGAGCAAGCAGTGGGCAGATTGATGTAATCGGTGAATGCTACAAGGCAGTCGGCCGAGTATAGTTGCTTGTTTTTAGCAGTGATGTGTGGTGTATATTTATTTATTATCTGGCACACGGTAAAGCGGATTGGCAAGAAATACCTACGCCAGTGGCCACGTGATGGTTATTAAGGCGACGCATTTCATGTAATGGCAAAAGCATTGATGTAATGGGGGAGACTTGCGCAGAAGATGGAGCAGAATGAGATATGGTTGATATGTACTGTTAGCCGAAAGGATGGGTGATGATAGGGCGAGCATTGCTAACGCGCGCGCTTGGGCATTCTTGTACATGTATGAATATGTCAATGTGATTGTTGATGGATGCATGTGTCAAGCTGTGACTAGAATCTGATAGATTGCCCGGCTGATAGGATCCCGAGACAGTTGAAACATTTGTCGAGAAACATCCATGCTCTACCGGGTTGGAAACGGTTGGAGTTATGGGGAGGGCTACCGGTGGAGCTGCCAAGAGAAGGCTATCTTTTGTCAGTTTGGTGACACGCAGGGTCTCTGTGATTGGTAACATGGTCAAGTCACTGGTGCCGAACTTCTGGCGCTTTCCATAAGAAAACGGCCCCTGTTAAGAAAGCTGACGGTTGGCGATGGCTATCTTGGTGCTCTACTACTACTAGTAGTAATTAAATTTGGTTGTGTAGAATGTTATACAAGATTCTCCGGTTTCCGTACCTTGTCTACATAAATCCGCCAAGTCAACCCACGTGCCGGGTGCCTGAGGCATTGCGAGCAATATCCATCCAAAGAATAAGAGAGGAACAGCCCTGATGCAAATGGTGATGCCCCAGCATCAGTAAACGCTGGAAAAGTCACGATAACAACGCTTGCGCTTGCTGCTTCATCGTGCGACATGAGCTCTCTCTCCGCTGTCATGACGCACGCGCTAACGATGATCCAAGGCGCGCGCACGCCAGTCCCGTCCTCCACTCAACGAAATACGGAGCGAACACGTTCAGCAGAATTGGATAGGGAAAAGAAGGACACAATTAAAGTTAAAAGCTAGCCTGGTCGCATCTGGCCCCTCCAATGGCGGAAGAGATTACCTCCGGGCCACTGATTTTGCGCGTGTATCAGATTTGTTTCGGACCATGGGCTGGGCGCTGCTCGGGGCGAGCTAAATGAACCAGGGCTCTGCTGGAATAGCTGGGGGAGCTTCGCTTGTGGGAGGTTCCGGACTCGTCCTCGAGGTCTAGGGGGCAGAGCTTGAGGCTCGGGTCCGTCCATTTGGGGGGGAGGATTCAGAGGAATTGAGGCCTAGAAACGGATCCTCGTGGAGCCGCCATGACGGTTTGTCCCACGTTCCGGTAGCCCCTTGGGCTTATTATCCTCACTTACACCCGACTAGGCAATTAGCTGGCGACCTACAAAAGAGATAATCAACCAGCTGGATCTGGATATAAGTCTGTTGTTGCGCTCTTTGGATGCTTCTTCTTTTCTCTTTTTGATCTTCATCGTTTCGCTCCGATCCGTCTCTCATTCTTTTTCTTACTTGGGTTGTCAAAAAGCGCTGGCCTGCTTTTGCTGGTATACCCTTTCGTTAATATTCTATTCTACTCTCTTGACTCGATCTTTTCATTTTACTTTCCTTACGCTCATTCTTACCGCATAACTGCACGGCTGGACCATACTTGACGAGTGATTTCCCCCTGTCGAGACCAAATAAATAAAAACGAAAAGAGACGCAACAGAATAAATTCGACAAGAAAATATTGTCAAGATGCCTTCTCTCAGAACTGCCGCAATCTCTCTGCTGGCTGCTACTGCTGCCGCACTCCCATCGGTGCCTAGATTCACTACTCGGCAATTGCAGTACCATGATGTTGCCAAGAGGCAAAATGCTGCTGCCCAGGCTCTCGGTCTCAATGATTTTGACATTCTGCAATTGTAAGTTTCAACACTACTAGTAACACGGTATCTGAACTGGAGCAAAATTACTTACACTTTTCGGTAGCGCCTTGACTCTGGAGAATCTCGAGAATGCCTTCTATCAACAGGGTTTCGCAAAATTCCCTGCCTCTGATTTCACTGCTCTCGGCCTTAGCGATGCTCAAATCAAGGATCTGACGCAGATTGGCTTCACCGAGTCCGAGCACGTTATCGTCCTCCAGTCCGCGCTTGCGCAGAACGGCATCCAGCCCGTCGCGCCTTGCACTTACAACTTTGGCTTCACCGATGCCGCCGGCATGGTCGCAACGGCTGCTATTCTCGAGAACGTCGGCATCTCAGCCTACCTGGGCGCTGCCCCCTTGCTGGCATCCCCGGCTATTCTTGGTGTTGCCGGCTCCATTCTCACCATTGAGGCTCGTCACCAGAGCTCCATCCGTGTCTTCAGCAAGCAGGAGGCCGTGCCTCAAGGCTTCGATGCCCCTCTCGGCCCCAAGGCAGTCTTCTCTCTCGCTGCTCCATTCATCGCATCTTGCCCAAGCGGCTCAAACCTCAAGCTCACTGCCTTCCCTACTCTCAGCCTGGCGAGCCCCACCGATCCTACGACCGTCAACTCGGTCCTGAAGCTCCAATCCTCTGCTTCTGCCGGCGGCAAGTTCTGCGCCTTTACCTCTGGTGGCGTCAACCCTGGTGGCACGATGTTCACTCCCTTTACCGAAGCCGACGGCTGCAAGGTGCCCGAGGGAGTTGCCGGCATCACCTATCTCTCGCTGTCCAGCTCGGCGCCTTTGACAGGTGCTCTGACAGATGATATTACTGTTGCCGGTCCTATTGCCATTACGGTATCATAGGGGCGATGAAGAAGGAGAATCGTGGGGGAGAAAATTTAGGAAAAAGAATTTTCGAGTCAAATTTATTTAATATACGCAATACTTTACTTTTCTCTTCATTTCATTTCATTTCATCTTTTCCCGCATTGTATATCGCTGATATAGCTAGACATATGTGTACATATATAAGCGCACAACAAAGAAAAACATTGATACCCAGGCTTTGATACGCTTCATCTTCGACTTTTTTCTACATTAACATCTACTCCAAGACACATTTGTTCCTCTGAAAGCAACGACATACGTAGATCGATCCCCTATCAAAGCCCACCTCAAACTCCCCTCAGCAGCTACTTAAAACCTAGGCCTTTCAAGACAGATCTCATCTCACACGCCATCCCAGAAGCCAAGGAGCCTGTCACTCGGATAACCTTGAGATGAAACATCCGTGGCACCGCACCGCAAGTAGCGCCCTCCACACCCAGCGTGAAAATCCCTGTGCTACCAATAAAGCGTTTTGTCTGCCAGAGTAAATGAGCTACAGGTGATAACCAGCTAATTTATGCTTTTACAAATGTCAGTGATATTATGAGTAGGCACTACGTATACGACTATAAGTCTGCTCCCCAGAACCTGCTCCCCAGAACTTACGGCGTTGAAATTGCCTGCGATGCAGGTCTGATATTGAGGACTCTTTTATCATCATGGAATGTCTCGTTTGGATCACACTGATATTAACACACAAAAGAAGCCATTTGAAACGCAAACTTCCAAGATCTTGCTATCATCTAAGTGTGTTTGCTATTCTCTACCTCCAGAAGCTGTCGCTCGCAAAAGACCTTTCCGCTTCTTCCGATAGTCGATTACGTCCCCTCTCTTCTCCAGCCCACGATACTGCATCCGTCAGAAACGAGTACAGAACCCTCTTCCTGAATGCTCATCTTCTACATCTCCTCTTTTTTTTGTTTCTCTTGTTCTTTCAAAGACGCAAATCGTCTCGTTAAAATGAGATCATACATGGTTTGTGTGAACCAAACAGTAGTAATTGATTCCTTCTCGCCGCCACGTCTCCCCCCAACATATACCTCTTACTCATGGTGCAAACCCTCTGTGAAATATTAGAAATGTCAACGCAGTACAGGGTGGTATCTAAAGAGGCTATCCATGATCATGCGGACTTTTCTTGCTTGTTTATCTTGCTAAATTTGTTTTCTATGCTTATCTGTTTAAGCATCTGATGTGGCGGATCCGTAAAATGGCCTGGCAGTGATGTAATCTTGGGCTTTTGCCCAGATCGATTTCTCATTTGGCGATAATGAGGCTGCATCCAGTGTCTGCACACCTTGGTTGAGAGCGCGAACGAAGTCAAGGGCAATGCGGAGATCTTCAACGAACGCCTCTGCGTGCGGTACATAGTGTGCTGAGAAATCTGTCAGCCGCTTATTTTGCTCCTTCTCATCGTCTGTGTGCTCATATTCCTCAAAGAAGGTAAAGGTGGCGATGCCGAGTGTAATATCCGGCTCTTGTGAGAAAGGAAGCCTAAGTAAGATTAGCGATCAAAGTTGTCCAAGTGCAAACCATATTGAAAGGGAGCAAGAGAGTCGTCATACTTCTGGCTGATTTGTAGCTGATCAGCCCTTTCGCGCTTGGACTGGCCATACATGAACATGGACGCCACAATTGCTTCAATCAAGTCTCTGTCAGCTTCGCGAACCGTTGTCGATAGCCCACGGAATCCCGTTAGATGCTTATTCAAAGGTCCGGTGTATCCACACACGTCGTGTCTCAACTTCAACAGTGTAGCGCATTGGCTAATGAGAACCACACTCGACTTTTCGTCATCTGTTCCCCTCCGGGGCATACCAGGCGCGCCTTGAACATATTTGCCGCTCAAAAGTCCAAAACGCAATAATTCAAACGCCAACAAGGCAGCTTCATTGATGCCTGGGACATCAGGTTTTGTTTTCGATGCGTCGTTGATGGCAAGAAGCGTGGTTGCTAGGGCATTTCCCCAATTCGTCAGCTTGTGAGAGTCGTCAATATAACCCCTGAGGTGGAGAAAGCGCCAGATGGCGACCGATACCACCATGTCAGTGCTGTCGATGCCGCGGATAGGCTTCTCTTTGGAGATTGTTTTCGCGACAAAGTCCGGGCTTGCAAGAGCAACCACTTCCAAGTACACTGGGCTACCAAAATCCGCTGGATAGAAGTGGCGCAGGTCTTTCTCCTTGACATCCCAGGTTGCCACCCGCTGAGATGGGGGTGGTTGGGTAGAGCGATGGTTGAAAGTATAAGAGTAATTCGGATCGAACCAAACCTTCATCGTGATGTCCTTGTGACCAATTCCCCTGTGAATTCTTGGAATGATGAGGCCGAGGGCTTGCTCTTTGATGGGAAGAAGTTGGTTAGTCACGAGCTTCTTGTATTCGTCAGAAGCAGTGCCATCCAGAGTCGGTAAGACGAGAATCTGCCCGTGTGTTATTCCGTTCAAGATACGAGCACCGATTAGACCCGTGTTGAGATAGTGAAATAGCTCTGCAGGCATCTGAAGACCGAGGTATTCATGATTGTCTTGTGTGAGCTGGTCGAAGTCGTGAACCGTGACCTCGCCACTCTCAGCGATGTAGATGAAGTGATGGACTGCCATTCTGGCTTTGCGATACTTGTCTAGCCAGTTGGGGTCTTTTGCTTGCAAGATGTCATTGAAGGAGGCGCAAGCGCTAACCACAGCCTTATCTGAGGTCCGCAGGATGTTAACTGCCTCCGCAATGGTGAAGGGGGCTGGGTAAATGGAGGTGTCCTGCAGCGGCGGAAACGTAGGGAGAAACGACGTCCCTGTCATGAGCATAGCGTCGATGAACATGGATTCGTTAACTCCAAGTGCACGCATGACCCTCTTCTTTGAGATGGCGGTCACAGTTCCGGCATCCCAGTCGAAGTTGCGAATGACTGACTCGTTGATAGGGTATAGAAGCAACTCCTGAGGCCCCATTATGCCGGCGCATAGTTCCGAATCAATCATTTCGAAATAAGCAAGCTTTTGCATACGTTAGACTTGGTTGCTTGTGCTGCAAAGAAAAGGGGGATGGGGGTGCAACGAACCTGAGCGCACGCGGTGTAGGGAGGGACCAAAAAGTGCAGTCCTCTTTCTTTCAAGATACTTTGAAAGAGAGGGTATAAATTCTGAAGACGAAAGACCTCTTTCCCCATGATTCAATTGGTTAGTTTACTTCTGCGCCAGCTCAAAGGAAAGAAAGCATACCTGGGTTCTTCTTGAAGACATCGACACTTTCTCTGCCCTCGGTTTGCAAGTACAGCACCCATGCCTGATCCGTCCTCTGATTTGCAGCTCTGGCACGCGTCAAAGTGACCTCATCTTGCCCAACTAAGGATTGGCCATCAAAGATGAAAAAGGGGGTGATCCGATGCTTGTCCCAGAGATCAAGATGTTGGTGGATATGATAATGGATGCCCGTCAAGCCCCCTAGTGCAGGAAGCAAAGACTCACGAGAAGGTTCGTTATCTAGAAGGAGGCTCAGGAAATAAGAAGCATCGATAGCAATGGTGCAGTCTTCAAGGTCGGAAATGTTGTAGGTGCTTTACTAGGTCATCAGCACAGACTTCTCGTTTGCCAGGGGAGTAGAGTCAGCATACCTTGCCTGGCCATTGATCCAGGAATCCTCCACAAGGTCTATGATGGAGAAATTAGCATGCGTCTCTTTCTATAGTCGAGATATATTCAGAGCGAAATTGTAGGCAGCATGGGCAAGGACACCAAGGACACGAAATTCCCGATGCAGCAGCCTCCTGAGAGAAGAATACAGCTATTCCAAGTGCTGGCCCAATCCACCAATTGAGCCGTCATACAAAATCAAAAAGCAAAGTAGGCACTTGCATGCTGCTATAGTATCTCAGAGAAGCCCGCCGCGACGGCCCGAGGAGTCGCAGGACCCAGAACGTGCCCGCCACAAGTAGCGCAAGAAAAGTCACGAGCAACAGGACATGCGTTTCGCCGAGCTCGGCGCAGGCCTTGCAGGGTTCAGGAAAAGACTCACAAGGCATCTCGAGCAAATCCTCCTCAGGTTAAGCAGCTTTATTGTTTATTGGAATCGGTATGCGACTGGGAGCGGCGAGGTGGTGGGTGGGCTGATTCAAGACGAGGCTGAGAATTGCTGGCTACCAAAAAGGACAAGCGGAAACGAGACAGCAAGGAAGCGGGTGTAATTGGCAGGGTGTGTCGTCGACTTTATGGGATCGAGGGTTCGGCGAGATGTGGGTTCGAAGAATGAAAGCTTCTTTGAAGGCTTCCTAGTGCGTGTGCCCAATGCAAGCCGCAGAGAGAGAAAGGCACAGCCAAAGCAGGCTTGTTTGGAGGACAGCAAACAAAGGCTGAAGGATGAAGGATAAAAGGCTGCGCGCCAAAGCTTGGCCAAAGCTTGTTCTCCGGCAACAAAGAAACTGGCAACTTCCCCAACAGCCGCGTCCGAGAAAAGCGGTGATCGATGGTCAGCCCTGCGGGAGGGAGGCAGAGCGGTCGTTGTGGAGGGACAAAAAAAGGAACGAGGCGAGATAATGAGGCAAGGTCTAGACAGTTCCAGAGTGGTCGCTGCACGGTGGAGATGCAAAGGCAAGCGCCCACGGCAGGAGGTTTGCTCTGGCTAATCCAGGGACGGTGAACGCCTTGCCCATTGCGGATGTGGCGGGTGTGGCTATGCTTGTGGCTGGTTAGATACGGGACCTGGGCTGAAATGGAGCCTCGGTATTACGAGGGAGCTGTTATCTCTACTTGTAGTACTAGAACCTTGATGAGCTCTTCGACGGATGTATACAATTTGATAATCCATTGAAATAAAATAAGGTTTCAAAGACACATACAAAAGATGGACTCTATCTTCACAATGGGGCCTATATCCCATTGATGTGTCATCAATTTCATGTCACTTCGCCGTGCCTCAACCGCCGGATCTAGTAGTGGGGAAGCTCCCACGCCGCCAACAACCCCGCCATAGAAACCCTCGCAGAGCATAAGCTTTGGAGGCGGGGTGTTCTAATGCCTGCCTACATGCGCCTATGGGTGGTTATCGCAGCGATCCCGGAACGTCGCCAGCCATAGCGGCTAGGGCTAGAGATCCATATAAGATTGTAAAACTTGCCTAAGCTATCTGCTTGTACATCGTATGACAGTACAGTAGGTGTATCTACGAGAGCCTCTCCATCTCCATCGCCTTCCATTCTTCTCTCCACATACTGCTATACTATCGGACATACAAACCTTGTTTCATTAGAGGAGAAAAAGAAGGAAAGTAAAAGCCAAGCCTCTTCTTTCACTATGACTGCCACAGCAAACATCCCCATTATCGACATATCAGGAGACCAAGATGTCGTGGCCCAGCAATTAGTCGACGCCGCTCAAGAACACGGCTTCATCTACATAAAAAATCTCGGGAGAGACATCTCCAGTAGCAGCATCGATGGAGCCTTTGCACTGGTAAGGCTCCCTTTCAACATTTTCACACAAGATATGCTGCTCATAGATTAACTTTGGGACTCAATACAGTCAAAGAAGCTGTTTGATGCCCCTGTAGAAGAAAAACAGGCCTGCACCATCAACACAGATAACCGCGGCTGGTCTGGCATGCACTCGGAGACCCTGGACCCCAAGAACCAAAAAGTACACTCCTCCCTCTACACTATGACGCATTAGCTGTCAGGCGACTAATATTTCCTTTTAGGTTGGAGACTTCAAAGAGTAAGATTGGCCCCCTCTCATACCAACATACCATTATAAGCGTTCTCATCTCCGTAAAGAGCTTTCAACTTTGGCGAATTTGTCAATGGAAAGGCCCAGCAGCCTCTCCCTCCCACCATTGCTGGCAACGAGCCTCAGATTCAAGCATTTGCAGACTCCTGCCACAAGCTCTGCAAGAAACTGCTGCACCTCCTCGGAATAGGCCTTGGCGTGAGTAGCTTCCCCTTTCATTACTGTTTGCTCATCCAAGAGTTATTCACATCAACCAGGTCGGCGACTTCTTCTCCTCAGCCCACGGCACAAACGGCGAATCCGCTTCCATCCTACGTCTTCTCCGCTACCCACCCCCTGATCAAACCTCTCGCTCCAGCGATGACATCCGCGCCGGCGCACACTCCGACTACGGCTCCATCACGCTGCTCTTCCGGCTAAAGGGCCAAGCCGGCTTGGAACTCCAGAAGAAGGACGGTACTTGGGCCCCTGTGCCCGTCTGCCCGCCTGGCTCAGAGGACGACGTCAGCCCCCCTATTCTGATCAACATTGGAGACTTGCTCTCTTACTGGACCAACGGGCTGTTCAGAAGTACCGTCCATAGGGTGGTCTTCCCCTCTGATAATCAGGTGAGCAGAGTGGACGGCGAAACGAGCTCCGCGCCGCGGTATTCGATTGCCTTCTTCTGTCACCCTAAGGGAACAATACCCTTGGAGCCTGTGCCGAGTGATAGGGTGAGAAACTTTGTGCCGGATGAGAGCAATCCCAATCAGAACCCGTATGCTGAGAGAAAGGTCATGACGGCAAATGAGCATCTTTTCATGAGACTAAAGGCTAGCTACGGGACTTTGTATGATGAGAAGCCGTGAACCTTACATCTAATCATTGATAGCTTTGAAGTATATAAAAGTCTAATGTCTTGTTATCATTATGAGCGCCATATACATATAATCCCACTCATTTTTTACGCCTAAGAAAAAGAGAAAGAAATCAAAAGGGGAAAGATGCCTCCCATCCTCCGCCACAAAGACTGTTATCTAGACCAGCCCACAGTACCAACGCCGCCACGGATCTTGAAACCCATCATAATACTTTTTCGTATTCTCTTCGTCTTCGTAAATAGTAAGGTGTTTCAAAACACGCCAATCAAACACACTTATCCATTCCCGTCGTTCTTCGAGAATAGTCTCACGGATATCTTCCAGTGTAGAGAGCAAAGCCTTTGTCTCTGGCTCTTTGCCTACCGAGTCGACAAACAGGATTCTGTTAGGCCCTGTTTGTCTATCTAGGGATAAAGCAATATTGGCTGCATTCTCCTTGACCCAAGCTTCAGCGTCACTGACGATGTTCGCTATCCCGTGGGCTCGAAGTAAGGGGTTGAGTTCTTCGATATCCGAAAGGTACGATGGTAGTAAGATGAGTCGATTAGCCAGCTGGCATTTATATCTAACATATCGGCAGGTAATTTCGGCTTTTTTAATTTCTTGATATGGATATTCTTTGTCTTCAATTTGCTCACTATCTCCTCTCGCCAGAGGCGAAGATGAGACGGTAACGTTGTCGTCGGTGTCGTCATCCTCATCCTCGCTATCTGGTATTGCAATAGCGCTGTCATGTAATGAAGGGGATGAAGACGACGACTCTGTGGATGCATCATGATTACTTTTTTCTTTCTCCAAATTGCCCATAGAATGATGGGAGAAATTTTGCTTTTGACTTTTAGGCGGCCAGTCAGTGGGATGCGATGCCGGTACGCGAGGCACTTGCACTGAATTACCATTTATCTCCCCCAATGCGCGACGGTTTGGTGGTTCAGACTGGGGCATGTGGCTCGAAGCGTCTCGTGGCGGGGTCTCATTTATAGAAATCTCACGACGCTTTTTCGACGGAGAGAAGAAGATCGGCGGAGATACAGCACGTTTTCGCCTGTCATTAGCGAAAAGAGAGATCTTCAAAGGGTTCACAGTTGGGGGTGGTTGCGTTGCAGCAACTTTCTGAGGCTCTGGCACTGGGGTGCCCAAGAGTTCAACTGATCGCTCTAGGGAGCCTTCGCCGACATATCTGATGAGAGGCTGCGAGGCGGACGAATTATGAGAAGCCCGTCTCGGCGATGGCGTTTGTATAGTTGTTGCTGTTAGCTGCGTGGCAGCATCGACAGCTAATCCTCTTGGGTCTGCCTGCTCTAGCTTCGCGATCCATGCCAGATTATCCTGGCTATCCTCCAACTCAGGAGCAGCAGTGGCGGCCTCTGCAATCTTTTGTAGCTCATCGAAAGAGAGTACATCAGAATAATCTCGGTCAAAGTGAATCTTTGCAACAGATGGAAATCGCAAACTCCACCAGTCTGTGTTGCCTGCTTTGTCAAAACTGAAGCATCTCATGTCGAAAACGGGGGGATCGGTAAATGCCACGGTCATAGGTACTGTCTGTGCTCCAGCAGCAAATATCACTTTGGTCTTGACATTGCCTTCCACTGGGATTGGTTTTGGGCTTGTACATGACAAGAACGTCTTGAGCATGGCTTCATTAAGCTCAACAACATTTATGACAGTAAATTCGGGAGTAGCATCCCATCGCTTGACTTGCTCCCTGTTATCAATGCAACCCACGTAAAAATGAGTCCATTTGAGATTGTCAATATTGTATGATCTTGCCTTTGCCGCACTGAAGCCAGCTCCAACCACGGCAAAGTCGCCAACCTCGCCAAAGCGGCCGATGTAGTCTTTTTTGAGCTTGATGCAATGATTGCTGAATGGTCGTTTGTGGTTATGAAAGTTGAAATACGGCTGGTCTGCTTTTAGCACTAGGCCTTCGCTCCTGTCCGTGATGACTTTCGCAAATGCATTTCGCAATGCCGAAGCTGCCATTGGGTGATTGGTATTGATAATCTGCCTTTGTATGAGTTCAGCCTGTCCCCTATCACAACGAACTATTTCCTCAAGCAGTTTAAAGCGTTCCGAGTGCCGAACATCTAGTAACGATCGGCCATCGAGAAGCAAGATGTCGTAATAAACTATCATTAGGTGTTCATAGGGTCTCGGCCTGGACATATTAGTAACTTTTGCGGTCTGCAGCAATCTTGAAGGGCAGACTCACGGGATATCCTCCGCTGTATTCATGAACCAGCCGCGACGAGCGACGTGTTTGCGAATATGATGAAAAGGGAGGATTTTCTTTTCCTAACTCGGTAGCTCTGTCAATAAAACGCCCTACCTTGCAGTCAACAAGAGCAACTTACCAACTCGCTATAAACTACCAATTCTCCTTCCAAGATACATTCTGTCTTAATACTGCATCCGACCTCTCCTATTCCTAAGGAATCCGTAATAATTCTATTCGGATAGTTAGTCTAACAGCCCAGTAGTAAAATTGATAGCATGTAAATACCCGATTAAACGCTTTCTGTCCTCGGTGCTATCTTTCCCACTCTTGGAAAAGATTTGAACGCCGCGTCGGCCTCTGCTGACATCAACATGGATTTGGCAGTATTCTCCATCAATTTTAGCCTCAACGCTCATTAAGCCTGTGCACATGTCAATACAATGTTTGATGCTGCGAGCTTTAAACCACTGCTGCCTCCCCACTTTGGTCGAAAGCTGTGGCTTGATCTGTGCCAAACATTTTTGGTCAATATATGCCGATCCCTGGTTTAAGGATCGACTATCTTTTCTAAGCCTTTGTATAGTTTCGATAGCAATGGTAAAGTCTTGGCGGATTTGCAAAATTGATGGTAAAATCGAATCACAGGAACGATACACTTGGTATGCGTCAAACGCCAGAGGCTGAAAGTCCTTCAGAACAAGTCTTGTAAACCACTTGGCATCTCTAGCAGAGAGCCGTCTATAGATCGTTTCCAAAACGCTGCGACCAGGTGATTCGGCAAAGCTAGCGTCTGAGGCTCTTATAGCTGGCGAGCTCCATTTCACTTTGGCTGCAACAGAGTGCAAGGCCTCGTCGATTTCCTCGACAGTAACCTCAAGCGTTTCCGGGAAAATCGGATTGGGCTAGAGATGGATCAGATCACGCTTCTCCAAATTAAGGCAATTTCGTCGTAGCTTACAGTAGCATTCAGGATACGCTCTACGCAATCACCAAGATCTAATCCGAGGCCGGGCTGCTTATAGATGGCGAGTTCCTTGATACGAGAAGAGCCAAGCATCAAAGCACGACTGATGATGCGCTCAAGACCATTTGCCTGAATACAATATACCCTGTCTGTTCTCTTTTCGGGCAGCAGCGTAGATAACAATGCTGCTAGATTTGTGTCGGGTTCATTTATACGACTGCGATGGTGAGCACACCAAGCCACAAAGACTTGGTTGAACGGCTTGCGAGTCGTGGCAAGGATATAGGCCTCTTCCAACAAATCACAGACCAGGGAGAATGGCAAGGGCATTTTCGCTCGACATCTCTCGCCGATTCTCGCCCGCTATTTCGGATGGGTATGACGCGTCAGTCAACATGGAGGTAGTCGGAGGCCCCCACAGTATCGCAAGGCTAGATCGGCAAGGCTGCGAGACAATCCCTCCAGCTCAAAGCTTAAAACGCCCGGAACAAGAGCGACGAGATGCCCGTGATCACGGCTTGCATATGGAGGGAAGCGCCTGTGGCCGCGCGATAGGACCAGAAGCTGCCGGGAAGCGAATGCGTGTGGAAATCTCCACTCACATTGACAGGATACGGGACATGGATCAATGGGCACGCGACGCGAGATGGACGGGAAGTCACATGAACGGGCCGCACGTGAAATGGGCTGCAGCCCTTTGGAAGAGCAGCCGGCTGTGGAGAAGCAGAGAAGCTTTGTTGGCGGCAGAGTGTTAGTCAGGAAGATACCAGTCACAAACTCAACAAAAAAAACACATCAGCTACAGTATCCATGTAATCAATCATGCTCGTTCTTATTACAGGACGGCGCAAGGAAGAAGTCATGCGAAACACGGCAGCGCCGCTCGACCAGGACTCGCCGTATATCGCGGAAATTTGGGGAGTCTTGAAGTTCAAGCAGTACATGAAATCCTATACGCTGCTGCGTGCTATTACGAGTACTACTACTAGTAGTAGTACAGTTAAGTCGAAGAAAAGCAAGGGCAGCGAGCACGTATTTTAGGCGCGAGTACCTGTACGGCGCATGGCGATGAGATCACGTACCATGAGCCTAATCGCACTTGGCATCGGTACCCAATCCCTTGTACTCGTACTACTGACGTTAGCCTGCTTGCCTGACCCCTCCATCAGCTGCTATGCTGTAGCTGTCGCTGGGCTGCGCACCGCCTGTAAGCTCCAGCCACCAGCCTGCAATCGAGCATTAACGCGCTAGGCCGTGCCCCCACTCGCCCTCTCCGCCGAGCCCCTGAGAGTCAACTACTAGGTGCTAGCGATCCACTGAAGATGTGCTGCGCTCTGGCGGGTTTGGCGGCTTCGGGTTCCAGCGTGCAAGTCAGTTGACTTGTCCGCAAGGGAGCCCAATGCGAATGTCTGACTTCCCTCGTACGAGGCGGTGCCGATGAACTTGCTATAACTACTATACATGGCCGCCACGCGGGAGAGCGCATGTTAGACGCTTGTAAAGGCGATTTCAACCTCTTTATACCAGCCGAGAGTACCTCTAAACTACTTAGCACGCTCGCACAAGTGCTACTCCGGGATAACGCAGCAGACGATACAGCAGGGGTTGCCATAGGTACCACCAAGTACAGCACAGCGCTCACCACCACTTCGCCTCGCCTTGCCTGGATCGCTCGCCTGCTGACCGAGACATTCCCCCTCCTGCGCCAGAAGAGGAGACGAGGCAGATCTCGACGTCAACGCCGACTGCAAGGAAAAAAGACTCAAGAACCCCTCACCTCTTGCGCATCGCCTGAAAAGGCTCTTTTTGTCGTTCCGTTCCGTTTCGCCTCCTCTTCCCTCTTGCGCCGGTACATCTCGCCCGTCAAATCTACCCACAACCGCCACCCACCGCCTCTGTTTACTCTGGTTGGTACCAGACTAAGCCGGCGGCCTAGCCCCAGATAATCACAGCGCCTTGTTGACGAAAAAAACAACCCCGGCCGTCGTTTGGGCACCAGCGAGGCGACCCCGGCCGCTCGTCCAATAAGTGGCCTGCGCTGAAACGAAACGGCACCCACAGGCCTCAATCAGTTCAAGTTCAAGGACTGGGCGAACCTGGAAAGGGCTCCGCCGGTGCTAGCAGCAGCCGCGGGAGCGACCGATTTTGCGTCTCCTTATCAGCGCCGGCTGCCCCATGAGTGGCCTGCACTTTGGCATCTGCATCGACGACCGCAGCACGCACCCTCTCTTCGATGAATATCAGAACATCGACCAGGACCACCACAGAGCGCTCCTTGTCCGCGTAGCGGTCGTCTTCGTTCTGTTACGGCGCCTCCAGGGCCCAGCCACTCCTTTGCACCCCCCAAAACGCCGTCCGGTTGATGGCAGCCACTCTCTACTAGTCGTCAAGTCGTTGTCGCTCCGAGCACGCATCAATCTCCCGAAATATCTCGACATGGCCTCGCAGCAGCAGGAAATCCGCCTCCGCTCGTCTGCGGTCGATCGCAGCCCGGCCGCCGAGTCGGCTACGACACGTGCCCGAACCACCACGTTCGCTTCGTCTTCCTCATCCTCCCCTGGAATCTCACGATCGCACAGTGCGTCCAGCTCCTCCACCGTTGATACCACCGATGCGATGCTTCCGCCGCCGCTTCCTCGCAGCGATTCCTTCACCCGAGGCCGCCCTCGTGCATCTCCCTCCGTCTCTCGCCACAAGAATCGCCTCTCTCTTACTCTTCCCGTTGCCCTGCAGCTTGTAGATGACCCCAGGCTGGCCGACTCACCGGCCATAACGACTGCGTCAGCATTCGCCTCGTCTGTTCCCCAAACGCCGCTGGAGACTCCTGCCAGTGTCGCGACTTCTCCATCTAATGCAAATGAGTTCATAATAGCAATTGCAGCTCAGGAGCGGAGAGTCTTGGAGTTGAAGGAGGAACTTGCACAGGCCGAAGTTGAGCTGGCAAAGCTGAAGAAGCAGTGGGCTTCAGAGGAGGTCTACCGCAAGAGGAGCGATAGCCAGAGAGCTGAACTCTTTGGAAGCTCCCAGGCCAGCATTGACGATGATGCCTTGGTGGCGTCTCGACGCAGTGTCGAATTGGATCGCCGGAAGCAAATCCTTCACGGCCAAACCACTCCCGCGCAGTCCCGCCGCAAGGTGATGCGCGGTGGCCACGCCCGCACCTTGTCTCTTCTTTCCCCTGTCCGGACAGACAGCGTCTTCTCTCTCAATGAATCTCTCAATGAAGTGAAACAGGCAGATCCGATCGCCCTCCCAACGGTGGAACAGAGAACGGCCCAGCTCACCAACCCGACCCTATCGAAACGCTCGTCCTGGCAACCACGGTCCCAGCAAAGTGTAGCATCCGTTGTCGGCGTCCCTTCCATCGTCGAAGACTTTAAGCTAGGATTCCGCGCCTTTGTAGAGGATATTCGCCAGATTACCGTGGGAGATGAACCGGTCAACGGCCAGTCGCAGCGACCCTTTTCGACGTCCATCGCCAGTGCTCGTGAGCAAGATACGAGTAAGCCGAACCATGATACTACCACCCACACTAGGACCAGCAGTAATGAAGGTTCCAGTACGGCCACGTCGACCTCATCCCAAGCTAACAGAACCCCCGAGCTGAAGCCAAAGACTGGGAGAGGGAAGCAATTCTCCTGGACACCGCTTGGTTTCGACTCTGTTGACGATACTGATTGGTCCAATTGGGATTCCCCCGTCTCCACCAAGTCTGCCCGCTGGAGTGGTTCTACCGTTAATAGCAGTGGCATTGATGACATTCCGGAAAAAGAGGATGAGGAAGATGCCAAGCCGTAAGGATATTCTCTCCTGTTTTGATTTCATGATCTGTGTGCAGGGATGAATGGCTGATTTTGGATGCCAATAACTATAGGGCGAGGAAATCCGATACATTGCTTCTTTCACCAGCGCTGGAGGACCTACTTCCTAGCGTGGTTCATCATTTATCCCCGAGCAACCTTAAGAGGACCGCCAACAATCTGATGGACGAGTGGGAAAAGTCACTGGTGGCTCCTGAGTCTCGACACAAGGAGACTACTGTGTAGAGCAGGACTCACAGCCATCTCTCTCTCACTCTCTTTTTTTCAACCTTTTTTTTCTTTTTCTTTTTTTCTAAACCAGCATCATGCGAATGCACACATAACATGGATGGACAAAGAACACATGATATTTTAGAACAATGATGTTCTTTCAAGATGGCGCGGCTACATAAGGGAAAGCACAGCCGCAGAAAACTGGGACATCTTACGACAAAGTTTGTTTGGAACGATTTGGATGAGACATCGGACTAAGATGGTACCGCAAAGTTTTATAGAGTTTTAAGGGAGCGGAGCATGCCTGTTTTTGTTTTTTTTCTGTCTTTAATGCTTCTCTTTTTCCTGGCTGTCTTTTGTGTACTTGACAAAGACTGCTTACTACATGTACTTGACGTTATCTTTCACTGTTGGAGCTGGATTATTGAGATAACGATGGGTATGACATGATGCATTATGAGAGACTAGATTGCAACCAAATAAAAGCAAAATTTCTCAAAATTTTAGGGCGTATGCTGGTAGTCCGGTCCCTAATCGCCTTGAATACTTGATTGTGACACTCAGAGTCAGTTAATCATTATACCTGGACAGCCACATGTACGCAGTCAGGTATCGAGATCCGCAAGCTTGGCTCTTTGGCTCTACATGATTTTACTCTACTGTTTATTGTACGAGTCTCATGATGGTCACGACAGAACAACTACAGACTCTGTTGTGCTAGATGTGGACTCTTTTTCTTAATTTAATGTTACTAATTCTTTTTTCTCTCGTTATGCTATCATCTTCTCGTAGGCCTTCCATAAAAGTCGAATGGTACAGCTACTATATCCGGCACCCCGTAACTCCCCCGCTCCCATACACAAGGAACCTCCTGTTGGCGCCTTTTCTGCTCGCGATGAGTCTTCACCAGACGACAAATCAAGACGACTATTCCTGCAGCAACAACGGCGCCTCCTATGCTAATCCCGGAAATGGCCGCCCTGCTGAGCTTCTTCTTTTTCCCCACGATCGGGGACCACGGAGTGGTGGTGGGCTCTGGCGGATCGTCCTTCTTCGTGGGCGTGGGCAGATCTTCCCATTCCACATCGGTGGTGTTGACGCACGGGAACTCGAAGTCGAGGCCTTCCTTCTCCACGTAGGTGATGTCTGCGCAGGAGAAATGGGACCGGAGCATGGGAGTCTCGTAGTTGGAGTCGAAGCGCAGCTGGAAGGTGGCATTGGCTCCAGCGTCCATGCCCTGAGGGGCGTCGTTGATCTTGAAACAGGTCCAACCAACGCCGTAGTAAGAGATGCGCCTTTTCAGAAGAGGAGAGAAGTCGGCGGCTGATTGGGGATCTTTTTTTTTCATCAGGTCGGTTTCGCACAATGGTGTGTATCTGTGGAATATGGGAAAAGTGCAGCGGGTACATGTAGGATAAATACGTACCCGAATTGTACGAGACTTTCACCTCCAGATTCTGCGTCTCATATACTGAGAGAAATGCCAGATATCCATTGTCTGTTGACGGTCAGGACAAAGCCGCTCGACTGTAGGACTGGGATAGTCATGGTAAAAGGGAAAAGAACGTACGCAAGGGGAACTTGCTCCGCTGTCCTTGAGGTGACATTCCGCAAGGCTGAATGTTGTCAGAAGTGCGGTTCCATTCTCTCGGTAGGGGCCATGCAAATGAGGCTGGCCCCAGGAAATGCCGTGCACTCGTCATGCACACCAGAGACAGGAATACCACCAAGGGAAAGAGTGAAAAAGACATGTGGAAGGATTGTTGTCTTTGATGGTAGTGTTATGTGAGTGAGAAGAATTGAAAAGTTCACAAGACTGAGCAAATGACCAGGAATGTCTTTGAGGTAAGTTTCAAAGGAAAAAGAATCAGGAGAGGTGAAGGGAGGAGGGGAGACCTCTATATATAGTACATCGGTCCGTCCACACCAAGAAATGGATTACGACGAAATTACGACGCAGAGACGAGAAATACAGAGTAATCTTGGAAAGGCTTTTCCATCTCCTGCTGACGCGTACAGATCTTGAATACAGAGTCTTCCCCTTAAAAAGTTTGATGGCTTGACAGTGGCTTTGTCGGACCGATCCGTCAGATAGAGTTAGAGATTGAGCCAAGCAAAACTTAAATCATCCTTGTCTGGACGTAATTGCCGTATCTTGGGATTGAATCAGCAGGTACACATATATACATTAGCGTCTCACTGGACACAAAGTCCCAATCCAAGTATCCATTGTTCAAATGATGATAGAAGTGCTGGTATCCAACTTGGCGCATAATTGCACTGATATGTGCTAGACTTTCGTCTTCAAGCTGTAGTGGCGTCTCCCCTGCTCATCAATTAGTAGATACACACGTATATAATAGCTTTCTTTAATGAGATGATTACAATCGGTCGAGTCATTATTGGGCATTGAAGCCGGAAGAGGAGCTGGGGCTGGCTCTGATGGCTGGTTGGGCATCTTAAGCCACTCCAAAGGAATGGCATTATCACACATACTAACATTAACAGGTTTTATGAAGACTTACTTATCGTGACTATAGGGCTTCAGATAAGTTGCTGCCGAAAACGTTTTCCATGGTCTGCTGACATGCAAAAGATTTTCAGCCAGTTGCAAAACTTCAACAAGCTATTTTTATTCTTTTCTTGTGATGTTTTTGACTTTAACCCACATCATCAACGCCAATGCATATTTTGAGGGGCATAATGATGTGGATAGGACATGCCTCCTCTTCTAGAAGGCACCCTTTATCTCATAATGAGGCAAATAACAGCGCCACGTTCAAATGCCGTATCGTTTGCGTCGAGATGATATATGAAAAATATGATACGTTGATTGGTAAAGTATACCAGGCCATCTACCTACCATCTCGTCTTCATCCAAAATAACCAACCGAGAACACTACATTCACCGCCAGGCGCAAGGAAGTCCATGGACTACAAATTTGTGCCAAGTTCCAGCCGATCGCCTCTTTGTTTTTTAAGACACTGTTGGGAGGGGGTATTTTTTTTCAAACTTCTTTAAGAACAATTTCCATATTGTAAATAAGACAGTATCGGCCTAGCTTGGTGGGTGGGTGAGAGAGACAGCCAAATCGTCTTTGCTGGGATGGCACATCCCCGATAATCGCTTCGACGAAAGAGAGTACGTGTATGCATAAGATTTAAGCTTTTTGAGTTATATACCGGTAAATACTTGTCTTCTTCGAGAACAGGCTTTATCAAAGCTTGAGTTATTAATGGAATAATAAGGTTAAGGCTGTAGTAGAAGAGCCGAATGTCAAGAGCAGCCTCCTACATCACAGTGCACTTCATTGATATGGGATTTTGATAATCTGGCTTTTATTCTAAGAGCGATTTCTTAATTAACGATGATAAGCGAGCACCTGATCCATAAGAATATTGATATACTAGCCTAGCAGGGCAAGAAATAAATGATACCTAGGTATTCAAGGACTTTATCGCTAGAATTGAAAACCTATCCCATAGGTTCTATAGGTTACCTATAAGGGTAAACATAGTATTATTTTATAAGTTTTAGCCGTCAATCAAAATGTGGGCGACAGCGATGCTCGTGATATTCTTCGTGTCGCTTTGCTCGGCACAGCCCGGCGAGCATATCGACTGGCCTCGGTGGTGCGGGAAAGCATACATGCCAGAGTAAATCCCCCCTTTTGCCTTCTGAAACTCATCTAGAGGGCCATATCTAACCTCATCAAAGGTACCCCGACTTCAATCCTGGTGGCCAGCTTTTGAAGCCACAAATGCAAAAGTTCTCGACTCTGAACATCCGCGTCAAGCCGCGATACAACGTCTTCATAGCCGATGAATCTGAGGGTGAATTCTTCGTCCATGCCGAAACGTCCGACTACCATGGCGTCCCGTGGCCACACATGGAGGACGAGGATCTTCTTTACCCGTTTGATGTCAACTTCACAATCACAAACACGGCCACTGGCGAGCTGCTTGTTCAGGACGAGCTTAATGCGACCATTAAGCTGCACAACGCCACCTCGGATCGTCCCATTTATCGGTTCAAGTTCGATCTTGGCAAGTTCCAGCCAAGAATTGATCCCTACGAGGTGACGGTCAACGCCACGCCCATCCCAAAAAGAAGGGCGAAATCGCTTGATTACAAGCCGAGAAGGCCTGATAGCTTCCCCGTTAAACAACCACCCCGTAAGGAGGAGTTCCCGCTCGACCGGCACAGGCAGTACATTTTCACTACCAAGAGCGAGATATACGTCTTGCCGACCAAGTCAAAAGGCAACGTCGTCAGGATTGATAATCTGACTGGCGGCTTGTTCTTGCGCAGCAGCCCGGGGAGCAAGTTTGAGCCCTTCTTTCCATATGGATTCTACGCCCCTTGTGAGGGGTTTTTATGCCATGAGAATAGCGTTGAGAACATCAAGGCGTACCGTAGTCATGGCCTAAACTCAATGGTGCCAATGATGCCTGCTTCAGCGACCTCGTGGGATGTCTACAGTACTCTGGACTCTGTCGGTGTGAGATACATGTACGATTTGCGTCAAAGCTACAAGAACCAGAGCGCGGTAAGGGAACAAGTCGAAGCCATCAAAGACTCGGACGGCCTCTACGCATATTGGACCTTTGACCAACCAGATGGCCACTCGGCAACTCACGCCCGCATGTGGAAGGCAAGCAGCCTCGTCAAGAAGCTTGACCCCTATCATCCAATCGCCGTCAGCCTTGTATGCGACAACTATTATTTCGAGGAGTATTCCAGAGGGGCCGACATCATCGTGGCAGATGCCCATCCCATCGGAAGCGGCGCTTCCAAATGGCACACAAGCTGCAATGCGACCTACGGCAGCTGTGGTTGCGACAACTGCAAAGGCAATGTAGTAGACGTAGCAACTCGGCTTCAACGAATGGCGCAGTACGAGAGGTGGCTGAACCACTGGCCCAAGCCAAAGATGCAAAACCTGCAGACCAGTCATAGCGGCGAGAATTCCTTACCCGTCAGTCCAAGCGCCAACGAAGTCATCGCCATGAGCGCTCTCGCCCTCGCTAACGGCGCAAGGGGAGTCCTCCCCTGGGCCTGGCCAGTGGACAATGAGACCACAGCCCTCCACGAGAAATTCTCGCATGTCATGAATAAAGATATCGTGAGCGAGCTTCTCACAAAGTCACCGGCCAGGAAGTTCAAGGTGAAGAAGCATAAAGAGCTGGAGGTTACTTACTGGATGCTCAACAAGACTTTAATGCTGAGCGTCGTCAATCTAGGCAAGAAGTCTCTCCGCGGGCCCATGGTGATTGATCTCCCAGGCATTCAGCCCACGAAAATTACAACGGTGCTTTGGGGCAGTGCGGCGTGGGATCATCGCGAGCTTTTCAAACCGAAGGGGATGAAGCTTCAGATCATGGCGGTGGATCCCTTGTCGACGAATATCATTCTCAGCATGCTGTGTTGCGATGATGGACCTTCACATTCGGAGTTTAATGACTGAACCTGGAGAGGGAGTCGGTGTCAACTTGTTTGGCGGTAGTTGGGCACGCAGTTAGAATCAATTGGAAATGGATAAGCATGTATATAAGAGCATTGATGCTTTGCAGTTATAACAGCTGGTTTGCTTGAAAAAAAGCGGCGTGACGAAAAGAAGGCTCTTCATGAACGAAGATTGAATGCGAGAGTATAATCGTGTATAAAAAACGCTGTCAAATACCAAAATAAAAACAAACTTTCAAAATAATGTAGCCATCATGAAACTGATCACTGAACTCCAGCCAAGTGAACCCAAGGGAAAATGAAAAGACGAAAGGAGTAGCGGCAAGGCGCTTCGTCCCCCGCGACGACAACACATCTACCTCAACGCCATATCCCCAAAAGCTCGATCAAGCTGAGCGCCTTCATCGCTGGATATATCTCCACTTCCGCCTTGGTCGCTCTGCCCTGTAGATGTCGGCGGGCTTGGCTCGACTTGATGGCCCGGCCCGGATCTCTCAGGCTCCAACAGTCGGGCATCGCTATCCAGCCATCCCGGCGCCAGGCGTCTCTTCTCCGCCAGCTCCCGCTCCCTGATCCGCTCCTCGAGCTCTCTCAGGTCCTTTTCCGCATCTTCCTGCATTTTTGTAATGTGTGCTTGCAGTGCGCGGCACGATGCAATGATATCGTCGGGGTGCGCAGCATGGCCGGAGTTTGATACCACGTACTTGGCTTTCGGCTGTGAGGAGGGGTCATCTGACGCATTGGGAATGCCCAATGGCGAGGGGGGGATGTTGGAAGGCATCGTTTTGTAGTTGTACGAGAGGGTGGTGGCGGATGGGAGGGAGACGAATGGCGAGACTGTGAGAGGAACCTGTTCCAGCAGGTGGTGTGCTCCTATATCCTTTCCATCAGCGTGTGCCCATGGTTGCTTGGGCAGTGTTGGGATGTTACTCACGGTTGCTGTGCATGGTATCTCTTTCAAGCAGGTCGAATACCAGGCAGTGTCGGGATAGCAAAGGCTTGGAACTCGCCAAGTTGCACACAAATGGGCGAGGTTGAGGCTGCAGAAATCGGTGGAGCTTTTTAAAAGGGGAAAATAAAGCTTAATGGTCTAGAAGGCTCCAGGCATCCGCCGTCAAGGGCTTTTGTGGCAGATTGGGTATCGCAGCTACAAGAAGATTGGAGGTCGAAGGTTGAATCAAGGCGGGCGGGAATCGTGATCGGCGGAGCCGTGCCATCACTGGCCCCACGCCGTTACAGTGCCTAGCCTAGCTGGAAGCAGTATCGATAAGGCAGCAAGATGCAGCTACCCCACGATCCTATTCTTTTTCCCTGCGCCCTTCTCCCTCCAGTCATCAGCTAAGCTCAGCTCAGCTTTGTTCTGCTCAATTCAGAAGCTCACAGCTACAGACAGTCAGCCCATCATGCCGCCAACCACCATCCGATCACCGCCTGCTGCGGCAGACTACACGCCCCTCGCCGAGTACCAGTCTCAGACTCCCGAGTCCTTCACAGACGGGAAGCCAATTCTACACTACCATCTCGCCGGCGCAAAGGCGACAATCCCACGCTCACAGTGTGGCAGCTTGGCCATCTTTCCGCAAGATACTGCTGCGGCTGCTAACAACGCAAATGATGGGGAAGCTGCCGAAGAGCTGGCAGAACAGACTGTCGATGTATTTGCGACTTCAGAGTGCGTACTCAAATCAGTCTTTATCCACCTATAGCTCACATCTATTAACCTGCTGCCAGAAACTTCGTCATCTTCAGCCACCAAGCCGAAGCCGGCGTCTCGATCCCATACCCTCTAATCTCAATCCATGCTCTCAAATCTATCAACGACTCCCAGGCCGTCTGGATGCAGCTTGACTTTGCCGACGGCGGCGCTGACGACTCCGATTTCGAAACCATCGAACTGACAATCGTCCCTCCAAGCTCCGCCGAGGCCAACTCTGCACAACAGCTGTACGAGGCCATGGCCAATTGCTCTGATCTACATCCTGACCCAGACAACGAGGAAGATGACGACAATGAATATGACCGAATCGTCTTTGAGGGCAACGCGGGACACGAGCCCGTCGAGGGATTCACTGGAGTGCTCCATGGTGTCACAGATGGCGGGCTTCCTCCGCCTTTCCCCGGTAGCGGTGGTTGGATCACAGCAGAGAATGTGCACAACTACTTTGATGCAGATGGTAACTATATAGGTCCCGGGCAGGAGGTGGAAGAGGGCCCTGATGAAGATACGGAAGAGCTTGGCGAGGGCGCTGGTAGGACACGTCCACGGGATGAGCTTGAGAAGGACGACGATGTCAACGGACACGACTCAGCTGAGGACCCGGATAGCAAACGGCCAAGGGTAGAGACTGAAAACAACGAGTAGTCTGCAGCCTGACTGGAAAGCAGACAATGGGAAAGGTGGGATGGCGTTTACGGTTAGAAGGGATATGGCGATTCATTCCCTGGCCAAAAAGGATTATTTTACAATGTCTAGGAAGAAACAAATATGTGAGTAAACAGGTATCGGGTTGAGTGCATTATATTACAAAAAGAGCAACTAAACATTAGATTTCAAAAATGTAGCCATAAGGTATAACTAATATACAAATGAAGTCAACTCAATTAACTCCCCTCGTTTATCTAGCCTCCATTACCATGACACCCAAAGACAGAAATGGAAAAAAGGAAAGAAATGATTTTAAGTTCCCAATACATGTATCATACCACTAATATCAGCAAGCCATCATCGCCTCCAGGAATCGAAGAGAACGCAAAGAAAAAGAGAAAGAAAGACAGGTAGCGTATTCTATCGTTTGCTCGCTCGATCATCGCTCGATCATGCTCTTACACCTCTCCTCTTCGCATCTCTATCCGGTGAGCTCAGCAAAAACCCATCATTGTCATACAGCCCAAGGCTATCTATACTCGCCCGGTGGAAATTCTGTCGCTGCTCCGCGGCAATGAGCTGTTCCACGGGAGTCAGCTTCTGTCTCAGTACAACCGAAGGGATTCCCTCAATAATCTCGACGAGGTCGTCACCGTCGATTGCATCTTCCTCCTCTTCTTGCGCAACGACATCTTGCGTAACGACATCAATCGTCTCGTCCATAATGCAGGATAGTCGCAGCCCCAACCCCAGCCCCAGATTCTCCTTACCGTAATGGTAAGTCTTTGCACGACGATGCAGCGATCTCCTCGGCCCGTATCTATTATTGCTGCCTGCAACAACCATGGATCTCCTGGTGTTGTTACCGATATTGAGGTAATGCCTGCTGCCAATGCTTGCCGTGCCGAAACGAATGGATCGAGACGCAGTTAGGCCAGTGCCGCTGCCACTCAATGAAGCAGGGAGAGTAGGCGAGTCTCCTTCTCCGGCAACTGTGGAGGCCAACGACGCGACGCTGTATGTGCTAATCATGCTGTTCATCCGGCGCAGCTCGGCGACAGTGTTGCTCAGCCTTTGGCCTTCGACGAATGACCGTATAGCAGATCTGCGAGACGGCGAGGATGATAATGCGGTTCCTGGCTCGGCGCCAATGAAAGACTCAAGAGTGTATATGGAACTCGAGGTAGATCCCTGTCGCACCAAACCTCCGCCGCCGTCACCGCGAGGCGGAGGCGAAAGGATCGTGATGATGCTTCCATCAGAAGCCATCATGCGAGGCGAAGGAGGTAGCGGTAAAGATCGATGAGCCGGCGCCGTCCCCATCATCAAGGACATAATCTCCCGCTCGTCAAACGGCGACGCTGAGGACGTGTCCCGGAACTGTGTACCCCTGGTTGGTGTCGTGGGGGTAGACGACGCCGAGTCGCTGCTGTCAATAGAGTCTACTCTTTGCATCTCGCTCGCAGGCACTTCAGTCGCATCCGAGTCCACGGATACTGAGGCGAAACTCGCTTCTGAAGGCGCCTCGAGCAGATAGGGCAGCTGGGAAATGGAGCACCTTTTGGCAGATCTTGGTGTCGGCTCAAATATCACAGGAGGCATCAAGCCCCCCACACAGCTTATATCTGGCTGTGAAATTGCCGAGACTGGTCTCGACGGCGGTGGACCCGACGGCTCGCCCAATGTTAATGATGCCAAAGATGCTACACTCAAAGTTTTCGCCCGCCTCTGCGCCGAGTCCGTGTTCGGATGTCTCTGGCGCGCTTGCCAGCTAGGCCACCTTCTGGGGCCGCCCTTTTCCACAAAAGGATCGTCGTCTTGAGCTGGTTGCTGTGGCCTTGGTCTTTCTTCTTCTTCTGGCTCATTGGTGCTGTAGAGGGTCGACAAGGAGCTTGATTTGTCGCTGTCGACGGACATCCGACGCTCAGAACTCTTCTTTGAAGAATGCTGTTGCTGGACATGCGATATGGAAGGACGTTGCATCTGAGGGAAAACCAGCTGCGGGTGCTGCATCTGGGGGAACTTCATGTGTGGAGGCTGCATTTGCACATGAGGCATCATCCTCATCATCTGAGGATCCTGTCTCTGCGGACTCTGTCGTTGAGGACTCTGCCGCTGAGGACTCTGTCGTTGCGGACTCTGAGTCAGAGACGCCGTATACTGAGCCCTCTCAGGGCTTCTATTCACCTTATCTTGTTCCCAATGCACGCTCCTGGCTTTACTAGGGCTGGATGCACCCCCAGGCAGTTCAAGCTCTTGCGTCGCCGCCAGAATCAGACTATTCGCAGCACTGCCAATTGAGCTTGTGGAGTTGTTTCTGCTTCCAGCAAAGGAGCCGCCTCTCTTGGATGGACTACCCGATGCACGCCAGCCGTGGCCCGATCTTCCTGATGCGCCGGTTCGGCTGCTACAAGTTGACTTTGTCGGCGACACCTTCACGGCAGACGACGATTCAGATGCCTTGATAGGAGAACGTGAGCTCCTTTGTGAGAGTCTCAGGTCTGTTGAACGCAAGATGCCCTTGAGGCTTGGATCTGTCTTTGAAGACCGTATATGAGCTGGCCGGATTTGAGCTGGCTGCTGAGGAACGGGCACCGTCAGTCCTCGAAGGGGTATCGGCACAACCTTCACCGACGATGAGTGTTTATCACCCGGCGACAACGGCGAGCCAGGTATCGTAGCCAACCTTGGCTCAGTCTGACTCCGCGGAAGCCATCTCGACTGCGTCCCTTGCGCCATCGGCTGCTCACCGACTTGAACATACCCTTTCTCAGACTCTGGCACAAGCATCCCAATGTTGGGCAACGTCGGCGCCATCCCCAAGCGCCCATCTCTCCCAAGCCACGAGTTCTTCGCATTCCTCTTATTGTTGCGCACCATCTTCGGCCCATGCAAATCATCCTCGTCCACCCAGCTCCTCGACCTCTTCCTGCCCCTGGAAACCGTCCTCCTCCTTTCAGGCAGCTGAACGCCCTCATATGTCGGCAGCGGCGACGGCACAGCATGTTGCTGCGCTCCGCCAGAAAACGAAAACCGGCTGGAAAATCGACTGGAGATCTTGCTGAAAGACTGAGACCCCAGCAGCCGTCTCTTCGTCAACCGCGAAGACGACGGCGGCATGAGTGAGTTGTGCGTCGCCGAGTATCCGTACACCATCCGCGGGCCCGAATGGCGATGGCGATTCTTCTTCACCCACCATACGAGCAATAATCCGATTGCCGTGAAGAGCAGGACGCCGCCGCAGAGCGCAATGGCAAGCAGCCAGCCCAGCCCGATGGGATGCTCCGTCTGCTCGACTTCTCGTCGAAGCGCACGCGTCGCGTAGCTCATGGTTTATGTGTGTCCTCCAATTTCATTCAATATTGCCGTCATTCATATCATACAATAATTCAAATATAACGACAGATGAAATTGTACGTCTTCGCTGCAGGCATAAACGAGTGAGTGCCAATGAACAGAAGAAAACACAAGAGCATGGGGGAAATGGGTTTTCCCCCGGGTCCTTGTGCTTTTGTCACTGTTTCAGCGTGAATAACATCGCAGCAATCCAGACGGTCAGTGCTTGTGGTTGATTGTTGCTGTTTCGAGGAATGCGTCGCCTGGCGTAGTCCATTCCATCCACAATACCAATGCCGCCTGACTTTTACAGATTGCCTAACTTTCACAGACTTAGAAAATGAGACCTGACGGCTCATCAATCAGGTATGTGAAACGTACCTTGAATAACAGAAACATGAATAAATTTTAACTTTGCCCCGATCCGATCTGTGCTTATACTCATCGTGGTGGACCAGTCCACGATGAGGCTGCACATAACATCCCTGTACCAACGAAAGACGTAAAGTAAGAGCAGATTGAAGGATGAAAATACGAACCGTAACTGTAAAATTTGCATAAACTGAATAAATTAAATCTCACTTAATTGATTGTCACATAATACATCTACCTGCGCAACTCTCGTTAAATCTTTTTGATGCCAAAGACTGGATAACATCTTTTTTACCCTATGAACAAAGCCAGCAGCCAAATGTCGATTCAATCATGCCTCACTAATACCCCTAACTATCTGGATCCTGTCCAGATTCACGAGAAAATCTTGCAAAAATGACGAAAAAGGATAAAATCAGCTTCATTCACTTGGTCTCACAACATTTAGAGCTGTCCTTGCCCTTGCCCGTGGCTGTGGCTGTGGCCGTGCCCATGACCGTGAACACTGCGTCGGTGCTTGGCGGGAGGAGCACCAGTCGCGGTAACGGTCACAGTTGAGGGATGGGCATCCACAGTGACGGTGGTGTATGCCTGCTTCCATAGGATTTCACTAACGACGTTGCCGACAGTGATGTACTGAGTGCTGACGAAAGTGACAGGAGTGGCAGCCGCTCCAACGGGGGCAGGGGTAACTGCAGGGCTCGATTCAACGGCAGCAATCTGCATACCACCAGAGTATCCATCAGAGGACCCATCCTTGAAGACTTGTCCAGGAAGAGGAGAGCCCTTGACAGGTGCAGTCACACCAGGCTGGTAGGGTAGGGTAGGGGCAGTTGAGACCTTGGTAGGCTTGCTGGTAGGCTGGCTCTGGCCGTGTCCGTCCATTCCTCCAAAAAGCTGCTTGAAAGGACCATTGCCGTCTTCCTTTCGCAGATTCGCAGGCATGTCCTCGAGCTGGCACTGCATCGCGGTGCCTTGGTCAACGACGTCGAAAAGAGGGCAGTCTTCGATGAGACCAGAGGGGTTGGTGCAAGTGTTGACGGCCTGCTGCAGGAAGTCTTCGTCCCAGCCCATGATGAAGTCGCCATGAAGTCCGTAACCTATCAATCGTGTTAGACGATCTCAATCATACAGCGCGTTAGCCTATAATCTTACCAGTAGTGTCTCTGTTAGCAATGACAAATTGACCATTGCGACCAGCAAAGGCATTAGTGTTCCAGATAACCTCGAACAGCATGCTTGGAAGACGAGCAGGGTAACCCGCAGGGCAGTCTCCAGTCATGACGAGATCGGGGTAGGCAACGTGATCCCTGTGGTTGGGGCTATCGGTCGCGTCGCCTCCCTTCCAGCATGAGGGGAACATGATCTCGAAACGGATACCATCTTTGCAGTTGGCATCGAGGTAAGCCTTGTCTGGCATGAAGTGGCGGTACAAAGTACCTTCGGGGGCCTTGTCGTAGTTGAGACAGTTGAAACCGAGGGCGCGCTGGGCCAGAATTTCTTGGCTCGTTTGACCTAACGAAGCCCAGAGGGACTTTGGCGGGTCAGGTTGAGTGGGATCGCCAGCTGTGTAATTGCGTCGGCTGGTGTCGCCGGCCACCATTCGGAAGTTGGTAGGGAAAGCTTTGATGTTGTTTCCGTAGAGAAGGTAGTATCTAGCATATCATCTTAGCCATGCTGTCAGTGCAGATGAATGAATGGAGACCACCTACGCAAGCATACCGCCAACTTGGGGGACGAGTTCGTATTCCTGAGTGCTGGCATCCTGAAAGTACAAGGCAGGGTGCCAGTAAGCAGACTTATCCTGAGTTACACGGCATGATGTACAGTTGCCAGTAACCAGCTCGGAAGTGCCAGAGGTCTCAGAAAATGCTAAAGAGCGTGTCAGTCGCAGTTTCTTAGGAAATCGGATTTAATGCCAGTATTTAAAAGTTGAGCGGACTGGATCTCATTGGTCGAGACAGACGACATCTCTGACGACAATAAGGCCAGCCTGCAGGGCCAGCAGGCTTATAAGAAATAAGAGTACTCACCCGACGAGCCGTGAATAGCGTGCATGTGAGGCGAGTCTGAACCGGGATAAACAATTGGGTCCATTCGTGCCAGGCCAACACGCCCCTGACACTCCATGCGCCAGAAGGCGTCGGCAGAGGCGACCAGCCCCGCGGTAACGGCGATGACAGACTTGAGCATTGTGATAGAGATGTATCCAAGCTCGAGGTGTTGCTCCAGGCAAGACTGATATCAAGAGTTGGTAAGGAGTGGACGACGCAACGAGGCTGTCTGAGAGAAGAGGTCAGCGTCCTGCAGGCTGCAGACTGGTGGCTTATAGTAGGAAACGAAATGAGAGAATGAATGGAGATGCAAGAACGAGAGATGCGAAAGGAGCAGAACAAAGAGGTAGAAGGATGTGGTTATGGCAGAATGCGGGGAGAGCCCGAGAAGAGGAAGGCGGTCGTCCGCATGATGGCGTCGCAAACAGAAGGCGCGAGCATCACCAGGTCGCAGCATTTGGCAAGAAGCAGAGCAGCCGCAGTCCCAAGCCCGTCACTGAACGGAGATTTTCTTCGTCTGCATCTGCATCCTCGCAAGCCAACGCCAAAGTTGCTTCGTGCAATCGGCCAATTTCCCTCGCCCAACCAGTAACTGTGTCGTGGGGCCAATCGCTTCACTGTGACCCGTTGCGTTGCGCGAGCTTATACATGCGGCGATTTCTGGTAATCTTCTCGAACTTCGTGTGTATGATGTGATGTCCCTTCAAACTGTCAAACAGGAAAATAGGCTTACCAAAGTATCGCTGTTATCGTCAAACCTCCACAAGAAGAGAATCGCGAGTACACGCGGAAATGAAGAATACTACTCCCGGCACACAATTATGAAATCTTTCGATATCTCTCAACCTCACGAAATGACTCTGGACTAAAGATTCCAGAAAGATGTCGCTGGTGTGTTCAACACAGACACGTATCCAACTACCAAACAAAATTCCTCGCGGTGCGTCTGTCGCAATGCCACGAGCACTTTGCGACGTAGTCGAAACCGGCCCGATGGATATCGATACGGTGCGTGGTGAGTTCAAGCTACAATCGTTGGTTGCGATGACAGCCTGTCAGTGCGCAAGGGGTTATTGTTGCCTGTGCTGATACAAACGGCGAGAAGAGAGACTAGAGCAGCGATCGATGTCTAGAGAATCAAAGTACTCAAGAGTGTGCAAAAAGGAATGCGTATAGACAAAAACGAAGGAATGTACGTCGATGAGCCGAAAGGAATGGTAAGGAACGTGGGAATGCTGAGCAAAACACAACGCGACAAAAGCGCAGAAAGAAAAAGCAGCGTAAAAAAACGAGGGATGAGTGTGGTTGTATAGGGATAATAAGGGCGATCTTTCTATCAAGGGATTTGGGGGGACTCCAGGTCCTCGCGCCAATACCGATGTACAAGTTGGGTATGGGTGAGAGATTGTCAAGGGCAGGCCCTGGGGATCGATGAAGAAGATGGAAGAAATGATAAAGACCCAGCGGCAGGCATCACGGAGCACAGCGCTATGGACGTACGCTGCGACAACTTACGGATCGTAGCCTTGGCCTTCCTCCAGGCTTGCAAATAACCGGCTATCAGGCATCTCTCGCTGGCCATCTGCGCAGAGATGCACTAAAAGAAGATTACGGAGGATCAAGGGTCGACCAAACGCCCCAGCAATGGACCAGTCAGGCTTCGCCATCGATGGCCCGACTTTCCAAACGCGGCAAACATTAATAGCCACAGGAACTAACAGGGGGGGCGGCGATTAGGAGCTTCTTTGCGATGAGGGGCCTTGGGGGCATAGAAACTTCGCTTGCCGTGAGGTATTTCCTCGAGGCGATGGGATGATGTAAAAGCATGCTTAACAGCTGATTGGCCAAGGGACTCAAGAAATTTGAGAGACATGGGGTTGAGCAGGGATGTTCATGTACCCCTTGGGAGGTTTTTTTGTCCGACCCGCGTGACGATACCACTTCAGGGAGCATAAATCCGTCTCTGCTGGGGTTTCTGGAATATACCGTTCAAGCGTCGTCAATGCAGAACCTAATCCTTACTACCCATTACAGTAAGGGGATTCTTAGAAGGACTCAGGCTCTGCCTCCTGAATCCAAGAGCGCATGGTCGTTGCGGTGAGTTTAGGTCGCCATCAGAAACAAGGCTTGCGGCTGAAATAGAAATAAAAGCAACGCTAGATCAGAACAGAGAACGCCACCCGCTGCGTGTTCTTGGCTTCTATAGCGCCTCAGTGGTGCGGCGGCCTGCGCCTGTGCTTGATTGCAGCTCCCATTCCTCTCATGAAACGGCTGGGAATTTTGGATGGCTTCTGGCGCATATGACGAGGCTGGTGGAGCCTCGGCCATGCGATGTGCAAAGGGACTTGACAGCAAGCATGTCGCTTCCCGCTCATCCCAATTTTCATCGCAGAGCCAGGAGAGCACAACAGTCGGCCATGCCGTTGGACTCGGGGGACCAGACTCGGGAGACAGCAGAGCATCAACCAGGCATGGTATTCGACGACAAACGAGATGTTTGTGATCCTTGAGTTTTGGGGCCGCCGCAGGGGCCACTGGATAAAGCTGGCCTCGCTAGCCTCATAAAGCAAGATGCATTTCCATTGTTTAACGCTGTTATATAACGCTAGCTTGCCTTGCTTGCCTCTTATTGTTGAACAGGATGGGTGGCACCCGCATAAGGCCCTCGAAGATTCAGGGGCGCCAGAATGGAGGGGCCGAGCATTGCATTAGGGAGACCCTGTATGCATTTGAAACGGTTTCATCAGCGCTCGTGGCCAATCAGATCCCAGGATCTGCCCCAAAATAGCAGCCCCTGCTCCCTTGTGCCTGGTGGCTAGGCGAAGGCCAATGCAGAAGTGAATAGACAGGCGATGGCTGTAAGCTTGTTTGCTGGTCGATAACTGGCAAATGCGGTGCTCGAGCGCAATTCCCCTGTCCGCCTTTTGACACAGTCAGCTATTGGTTTGTTTGCGCTCAAAGCTCGGTACCTAGATTAGGCCATCGGGAGTCTGGAGAAGGAGAAGCTGCGGCGCCGCCCGGCAGCGAAGAAACGGCCCCAAGACGCTGCATATCTCATGTTCTCATCTACGGGTATTCTTAAAATCGTATCATCTCGCTGGCTTCTGGCACGAGCCTCTGTCTCCGCTGCCAGGCTTGTATGATGGGTGTAGCCTGTGCTTGTGCTGCTCCTCTATTTGTGAGCCATAGCACCCCGAGATCCAGCTGCAAATCGCGAGGCTTTCCATAAAGAGCATCACCTCGAAAGCACCAACACGATGTCGATCTGGAAGTGTTTGTTGCTTGCCAAGAGCGCTAGAATCCCGCTAGGTTAGAGGCTTTGACAGCTTGAGGTCCTATGACGAAATGATCGAGGGTGCAAAAGTTTTTGGTATGCTGAGGGGCCGCATACCGGCAGTCTTCCGATATGACTTACTGGCTAAACGAAGAAAGCGATCGACAAGTGATGGACAATCCAAAACATAGGTAATCGCCCATCAGGGGCTAAGCAGGGCATCAGAGTACCTGCGCACACTCTATGTGCTGTATGGCACAGGCTTCGGTATCACGGGTATGACTCAGTGAATATGGCTAAGAGGACAGATATTATTGGTTTGTTGCAATATGCACAGAGGGGAGGACGGCATCTTACGGTTATATGACATATGTATAGCTTGGTAAAGCTCTCTCATTTGTAAGTGGAAAGACGGCCCAGATGGGGAATTTTGTGGTTGCATATTGTGGCATTTATATATTATTATAAAGTCCAGATGTAACATCAAATAAGATCTCCGACGTGGTGTAGTGGCTAGCATACCGCGCTTTCATCAGTGAAAGTCCCGCGGCGATCCGGGTTCGACTCCCGGCGCCGGAATTGAATTTTTGTCTTTTTTGATAGTACCTGAAGTGATCCCCTACCCTGCATCTTGCATCATATCTATGTTTTCTTGACGGCGATTATATATAGCGTATTAGTAAATCTACTGCTCAATAGAAAACTAAAATTTTATGGGGGGTTTTTTTTTCATTCTACTGAGCCATTCTTGTTTTAACGATAGTTATTCCTCGAAATGAATCTTGTTTGAGCATTTTGGTACATGATGTGGCATATATGGCATCTGACTCACTAACTTTCACCTCTGTGTCTATATTCAAATATGGAAGTTGCTAGCTGGGCATATTTCAGCGTACAATTAGAGAACCACTTTTCTTTCTATTTATTGAACAGTTAACTCATGATCCTCGCATTCTGTGATACTTGATTGTGCAGAGAGCGCTGCTGCCAGAACCATGGTCATGTGACCTGCAGCAGTAGCGATTCTGCAGCTTGACACGAATCAGAGCCCCTGTAATCGCGGCGAGCGGTTTGCGCCCACTTGGAGTCCCCTCTGTACGGGGCCGAGCGGTAGCTTCATGGACCACGAATAACTACATTAAACACCTGGCAATGAATGACACCCCGCGGTAGAAACAAGCACCGTATTCGCCATGGATGATCTCTCGGGCCTCGATTGGAGCGCAAACGCCTCCGGCAACAAGCCCAAGCCCATGGCCGCCAACCCCTCGTATCCTCCGTATCGATCGTCGCCATCTCCCTTTGGCACCGGGCAAAGCACGCCGCTGCCGGCCCAGCTGTCGAACAACTCGGTTCCTAAAGCGGCGCCGGCGAAGGCTGCGCAAGACAGCTTCAGCAATCTGGCTTTCGGCCTGCCCAAAGCAACCCAGAAATTGTCTCTTGCCGAAAGACAGGCGCAGCTTGAAGCCGAGAAACGAAAGAAGGAAGAAGAGCGACGGAAGTTGGCAGAGGCGCAGTTTGGAGATGGACAGCACTGGGATGCTCTAGGATCACGAGGCTTCACACCTAGTCCTGCGCCTCAGCAGCAACAACAAAAGCCCGCGCCCGCGCCCGCGCCCGCGCCCGCTAAGAGCTCAGCCAAGGACGACGACGACGACCTCTTTGCCGCATTTAACAGAGATACAAAAGTGGATAATGCCAGCCATTATCCTCCACCCGCTGCCCCAAGTAAGGACAGACTGGACTTGACAGACTCCTCAGCATGGGGCTCAACAACGGCCTCCAATGGCAACGGGGCTTTTGGAGGAGTTGATGATGACGATCCCTTTGGACTGCACGAGATGAAACCTGCTGCTTCAGCTGGACCTGGCCGGGGCACTTCCTCTGGCGCAGATGATTTTGACTTTCTGGGAGACCTCGGGAAGTCTGTAGATGAAGTTAGAAGGGAACAACAGGCAAAACAAGAAGCATTGCGAAGCGAGCCAGGAAAGCCCATTGAAGATGACTCGAGCTCTTCCGACGATGACGACGAACCTATAGAACGAAACGTTGAGCGAGTACCAAGGGTGAACAAAGATCCCTTTGACAAGGCTGTTGCGCAACTTGTTGATTATGGATTTAGTCCTGAGCAGGCTAGACGAGGGCTCGTGGAAAGCGGAACGGGATTCAACGCGCAAGCAGCGGCCAATTGGCTCTTGGACGAGGCTCATAGGAAATCAAAAGAGGCATCGCAAGGTCGGAGCTCTCAAGGTCGAGGAGGTTCCCCCGCATCGGGAAGCCAGACTCAGCGAAGTGATAGCCGATCACCTGCAAGAGGAGAGGTTGACCTTGCAAAGACCGCGGCTGCTATGGGAAGCACCCTATTCAAGTCTGCCAATACTCTATGGAAGACTGGGCAAAAGAAGATGCAACAGGCGGTGGCGGAATTCCAGCAAGAAGGACAAGGAGACCCAAGCCAGCCGAAATGGATGCGCGATGCTCAGCAGGCACAAGCACGGCCGAGACCTCCCCAAGCTAGCTCCAGTGCCACGGATGAGGCGCTCATGCTTGAGTCTGGTAGTAGACCACCACCTGCTAGAGGCAGCAGCAGCAGTCGCCCTGCCGTGGACCCAAGAGCTGGGCCTCAGATTTCACGAGGATCATCGCCTGCCCTATCTTCAGGAACTCCAAGCCGAAATAGTCCTGTTCCCCGATGGCAGCAGCAAGCAGCGCCGCCGCCCATGGTTTCAGATGCAAGATCAAGGCTGAACAGACTTGCTGCAGACGACGACGACAGCTTCTCTAACTATGTAAGTGCCAGTAGGAGAAAGAAGGCAAGCCCGGCACCAGAGCCAAAGAAGTCTGAGCCTGAGCCGGATCTACTCTTCGGCCCACAGGCGTTAAGACAAACGCAGCGGACTCCCTCTCCAGCAGTCCAGCGATCAACGCCAACAGCCTCAAGTCAACCTCGACCAGCACCAGCGGCCGCGCCCCCGCGCAAGGTCACACCTAGACCCGCTCGACAAATCCCCCCTATTAGCCCTGCAGCACTGCAAGCGTCGACGACGCATAGGCTACAGGGAACTACGCATTTCAAACGAGGCGACTTTGCCGCGGCACATGCGTCCTATTCATCATCTCTGTCCTCTGTTCCTGCAACGCATCCTCTGATGATTATCCTACTCACAAACCGTGCATTAACTGCCCTGAAGACAGGAGAGCCTAAACAGGCAGTGACTGATGCAGATGAAGCGCTCAAAATCATTGGACCCGGGAACGGCCAAGGAGAGACAGTAGCTGTAAAGAATGAGACTGGACAAGAAGAGAACCGTGACATGAAAGAGCTTTACGGCAAGGCGCTAAGCAGGAAAGCAGAGGCTTTGGAGCAGATGGAGAGATGGGCGGACGCAGGCACGGTATGGAAGCAATGCGTTGAAGCTGGCGTTGGCGGACCTACGGCTGTTAAAGGCCGTCAGCGATGCCAGGACGCCCTTGCTCCCAAGCCCAAGGCTGCTCCAAGACCAGCAGCAAAGCCGCGACCTCAACCATCGGCGGCTAGTCGGGCACCTCAGAAAGATTCAGAGGCAGTCACAAGGCTGCGTGAAGCTAACCAGGCCGCTGCTAAAGAGGATGACGAGAAGTTTGCCCTAGCAGACAAGGTCGATGCCAAAGTATCCGCATGGAGAGACGGGAAGAGAGAGAATCTTCGGGCTCTGCTGGCCAGTATGGATTCAGTGCTCTGGGAGAATAGCGGTTGGAAGAAGGTCGGGCTGCATGAGCTGGTCATGGCGAACAAGGTGAAGATTTCGTACATGAAGGCGATTGCAAAGACCCATCCTGATAAGGCAAGATATTCCTCCACCTGAGATGTACCGAACGAAGCTTGAGAGAATATATGCTTACCTTTGGATGTTTTAGCTTCCGCAAGACGCAAGTACTGAGGTGAGACTCATTGCTGGGTTGGTGTTTAGCACCCTGAATGAGAGCTGGGACAAGTTTAAAGCAGACAATGGGCTATGAAGCGTCACATTTGAAAGCGGTTTTTGTTGTTGTTTTCGTTGTTTATCATTTTTCATATATGCATTCCTTCATTGCATATAAGCAACCAGAGCAAGGGCGATATCAGAGAAGCATTTTTCTATTTGACGATGACAATGGCCATGAAACATCATGGTGTTGGACGATGGATATGATGACTTGATTGTTTGCTCATATGATTAGATGTCTGCTTTGTATTTGGATTTACTCCCCCCATACGCCATGCTATGCCCTATATCATACCTAATGTATATACGTTCATATATAAACAAAATTTCGAAGATGTAACCCCTCCTTTGTCCGTAGATCTAAACTCCCACCTCATCACACAGCGGCTGTTTATCATTACCTCTGGTGTGCGCTATTCCCCCCGTTCTCTGCAGTAAGAATTTTCTACAAGCCCAACATGCGCCTAACGCCGTCGCGAACCGTCTTCTCGTACTCGTCCCGGCGCTCGCGCCACATCTTGGCGGCCTCGACGTTGGCGGGACTCTCGTCGTTTGGCTCGGCCAGCATGCTCATGACGGAGATGAGGATCTTTTCGACGGACTGGATGGGCGACCAGCGCTCAGAGGCGTGTTCGTAGTGGTTGGGGTCGTCGCCGGGGGGGTGGAGGATGGAGATGCAGACGAGGCCGCTGGGGTAGACTGTGATTTTATGGGTTAGTATCATCGTATGGGCCTTGTTTCACTTTCTCTCTTTTGTGATATGGGGCGATCGTTTGTGCTTTCTTTCTCGACCTGGCTAGACCATACCGTTCGGATGCCACATGTCGGCCAGAAACTTCATCGACGGCGGCGCCAGCGGATAGTCCTTTGGAAACTTGAGCTCGGCTGGGAACACGCCACCCTCAAAGGGCGTTCCTTCGGGGCCCTGGATGAGACATTCCCAGTGGAGGAGGTCGTCTTCCGAGACGGGGCCGGCGGTGATGCCTTCGGGCGGGTTGTTTGTGAGGGCGCGGTATTCTTGGAGGAGGCGGCGGTGGGCGGTGGATTGGGCCATGTTTGGGGGCGGTTTGTATGGCCCTCGGCTGGATTTTTGTAGTGAGGAGGCGAGGGGAAAAGAAAAGAAAAGAAAAAATTGGAGTTGAGGATGGAGAGTTGGTGTTTGGTTGGAGTTTGGGGGTTTGAGATCGCGGAATCGGAGCCGCGGCGGGAGAGCTGCCAGTCCGACGGTTGTGGCGGGGTGGAGGTACGTACCACCTTTCGGGGAGCTTTTGGGTGATCGATCCACCAGGGACTTTTCGGGATGGATGCTGTTATCAATAAACTGGATATAACAAATTATATCTGCTAAGATATGATTGTGTGGTTGTATAATATAGCCTTCATGTTTCGCTTTGCCTAATTACCAGTCTCTTATATATAGAATTACCTAATATACTCCGTCTTACTCGGTGGGTGTTTTAATAGAGGTCCCCCTACTTGAACCGCTTCCTTTTCGAGCTTGACCTGCAGAGGAGCAGAGACATACCATCTAGGTAGAGACAGAAGAAGCAATAACGTGTCAAAGCAAGGCCCGGATGGACAAGTCGCAGCTCTGCGGCGGTCGGGGTGAATCATCTCCGCGATACTCTGCCTCTCTGTTGGAGTCGACGCAGCGAGTATTGTGTGTGCTGTAAAAGCACATAGAGACCTGTACAAAGTTGTGAATATGACAACAGTACTAATGGAAGAGAAAGTAGTTTAAGTAACAATCGTGGCAATTCCCTCTTTTCCCATCCAAAAAAAAAAAAAAAAAGAACCTGGTGCGAGAAACGACACAACACTACCCGACTATTATTAGCTTTCAAGCACCTCTTCTTACCTAATGTCTAAGACCTCTGTCGGCTAATTGGATAATTTGCTCCATGTAGAGTAATAGAACTACGGGATAGGATTCATACATGCCTACAGCCTAGAACTTCAGCTGCCCTCAGCCCTGGAATGTGAAAGTGATGGAGTCTCGTATCAGCTGCAGTGCTACAGGAGAATGCTACCTCTCAGGCGAGTGCGAGTCTTTAGGGTGCTGCTTCTCTTGTAATTTGTCGACACGGAACCTCGGCCGAGCGGCTGAAAGAGTTTTTGTGTGTGTGTAATACGTGTATGTCTTACTTATTTTATTCTAATTGGACTCCTTGCTTGTCTGACAGGTGGCTTTGGAATGTATATAAAGGGGGATGATCATCTTGATTTCTAGAGCAACTTAGAAGCCAACAACAATAAATTGTATCAATTCGCTATCCATCTACTGTTTAAAAGGAAATAGTATATTCAGCAAATATGAAGTTCTCTCTCGCTCTGTTCGTTGGCGTAGCTGTGGCTGCCCCTTCTCTGCAGATTCGCCAGACTGACGGCTGCGCCATCTATGAAACCTGTTTTCAATTCCCGCTGCCATGTCCATCTGGTCATGTACGTATGAAAGCTCTAATTGGATATTCGCTTTGGCTTGCTAATACGATGATAGGTTTCGAAGGAAGTGGTTAGTTACTTCACGCAATCGTCCTCTGTATTGTTATGATGAATGTACCTAACTTTTGATAACAGAATGGGTGTTACACTTGCTGCCTTGTTGGATGATCAATGAGATTGAAAGCTAGATGAGCTTATTTAAACATGTTGGAATTGGCTTCATTTGGCATATGAACCAGCTTGACTACAAGCCACGACAAGTTATTATTCTTTGCAAATTGAGTCTTCCAAATCTCTCATACCAGGAGGAATTTTTTTTTTAGTAAACCGAGTACATGATAGTGACTGCATGACATTGTACAATTTAGCCAGAATTCAATGTGTTCCGCTTCCCACGCCATGCCCTTTTCTTGACAGGGCTCGCCCCTCCCTACATGACACAGCAATCAGGACTGCAATCTTCCGTCACCGGCCCACGGCTCGTTTCGTCCTTGTCCTCATCCTCAGCCTTCCAGTAGAGATAATCCATGAACCGGCCTCCGCCTCTTTCAAAGGCTGCAGCCATCGACTTCAACAGCTCTTCATCCTTGCCATGTAGAGCACTCAGCGCAAGGTGAACTGAAGTCGGCATTCCCCATTGATCTCCCAACTCGGCATCGTCGAACGGTGGAAGCTTGAAAGTAGGGTTGCTGCTAGTTTGACATTCTGACTCAAATTTTTCAAAAGTCAGTATTATCTGCATCGTGATATATATATAGCTGAGATTGGAAAAGGCTCGAAGACGACCGCAGACGTCATTGTGGACGTCTTTGTAGATGATTCTCAGCAACCTTTCTGCCGTTACCTCACATTTGGTAGTTTTGACGCTGCTCTCTGCCTTCTTAGACGCCTTGTTGACATCGTAGAGCCAAGAAGGATATTCTGAGCGCACTCGATCCATCTGCGCTTGTCTTTCGTCTCTAAACATTTCAAACAATGGATCAAGCGCTGATATGATTGATTCGCCCATGCCCGCAGCACGCGCCCGTTGGACCAAGTCTGTTTCCTCTAGTCGCCATACGGATGTCACTGGATCTCGAATGCGCCTGGTCTGGCTAAGCCGAATCAATCCCAGGGCCGACAATGGGTCGACATCGCTATCCGGGACTCGATCTGGATCCCAGTCTGCCGATGCGTACATGGTCAAACTGGATTTCTGCTTAAAACAAGGCAAAGGAACCAGGTTGAGAAGATCACGGGCGCGAGTGGCTTTTTCAACCGCGCGACGATTCATCATCTTTTGTGATTCTTCTCGACTGGGACTCTTGTCAAATTGAGAATGGAAAGCTTTAAAAAAACCACTGATAGGAAGCTGCCCGCCAGAGAAGAAGCTACCGGAAAATATCATTCCCAGATTGCCATAGAGCGATATAGTCTGTTTGAGGTGGCCTTTTTGCACAAGCATGTGGTGCAGGTGTATGATTAGCATTGGTTCCGGCATCCCTTCCCATAAGACCATGATGCTCCGATACAAAAGCTCGAGGCCTTCCGCCAGGCCCGCACCGCAGAGAAAAGGAGAATAGTCCCAAGCGCCGTTGGGATTTCTTGAAGCGAATCTCGAGGGAAGCAACGCTGAAAGACTGTGGAAAATCTTACACTTCCCCAATGCGTCCAGGAACTCAAGACGAAGCTCGTCGAGGATACCGATGCATTCCTGTATAACCTCGAGGCTTCTGCCCTTGTGTTTCAAGCGCACTAGACATTTGTCGAGCATGATAATTGCCTGAAAGAATCCGTCGCCCTTTTCTTCTTTCCAATTTTCGCAGCCGAGAAAGATTTCCAAGTCACGCCGAGGTTGGAAGTTCTGCGCCGGATCGCTGAGGACATGGCCTTTCATCCAGCAAATTGCCCATCCACGAGACACAGTCCATGCATCTATAATGCACTGAAGGTGAAAAACGAGATGCGGCGAGATTTTATGGCGGAAGTCTGTGCCATGTTTCTGCATAGCGAGCGTCGTCACTTCAGCGGCAAAGTTAATCAGACCAAACATCCTGTGATGTGATCTTAATGGACCTTGGTCAGACCAATCCATTTCTTCCAACACATAGTGTTCATTTTTTGCATGTTCCCCATGTACTGCAACGCATGCAGTTATGTTGACAAGATCGTACAGCCAGTTAATGGTGTATGAGCGCCTCCATTTGATCCTCTCTTCTTTGGTCGCTTTCTGCAGATTCAGATTTGGATTCCAATTGTCAATTTGGGCGAGCATACGCTTTGTAGGCTTTCCACTCCTTGTTTTCTGATAGTCCGTTATGAAGTCGACCAAGTCATGGTAGGTATGGATGAGGAAGAGTTCTTTTTTATCCAGCAGTGCTTTCGTAGTCTGCGCAAGGCCTTCTACAACGATGGTGCAGCGGATTTCATTGTTTGATTGTTCGGTATCGCCGCGCAGGATAGCTTGCTTGATCCTTTCATATGATTCATACCCCGGAAAGTCACTGAATATGGTTATCTCAGACTGTTTGACCATTGCTACAGCGATATTGGAGATGGCTGCAGCCACTGCACTGTTGAGATTATTGTAGGCTACTTTACGCCAAACATCTTGAAGAAACAATCGAAACTGAAGCATGTCTCTTGTGAGCGCCAGTACAGCCATGAAATACTCTGTCATATCGTCATCTTCGATTATGCGGTAACTCTCCAATGTGACGTCCGGAGCTCTGCCATCTGATTTCGAAGACTTGCAATCTCGATGGGTTTTCCTTGCTTTGACTCTCTTTTTGCCCTTTCTTAACTTTCGCTTTTTCCGAGAAGGTGCAGATTGTTTGTCAGATTCCTCGCTATTAGCACCCAAACCATCATCGTTTTCTGAGGCGCTCTCCAAATCTAACAAAGAGAACTTGTTTGTAAATTCAAAGGTGTTGGTGTCGCACCCGTCCACCTTATCGTTGCTCGCTCGCTTCGTTCGTTCTTTAGATAGCCAATTTTCACCACCCAGGACCTCAAAGGCCCGCGTAAGAGTATCAATGAAGAATTTGTGGGTCGAGTTATTTGTCTCCAGCTCTTCACTGGGAGTTGCTGCCGCAAGCTGCTGGAACTGAGAGTGATAGATAGATCGTAATTTGATGACGGACTGAAACAAGTGGTAGATCGTAGATGGAATGTCGCCATGGTATTTTACAATGAGTTCTGACAATGGAATGAGGTCGGAGACGGAGACCTGACCTGTGATATTGACCTCTAATGCAACTTTGTGTGCAGAATCTTTCAGCTTCTTAATGATGGCGTTGGAAGTCTTGATAATCCAGTATAGCAGGAGTCTGGTGTCTCGTTTGTAAGAGACATAGAAGTTATCGACCTTCATTGGAGATAGCGTTCTATTAAAAATCAATGTCTGCAAAAAAAAAAAAAAAAAAAGCTTTAAAGTACTAATCTGACTTTGAGAGACGAGGATAGAAGATAAAAGAGTGCTTTTGTGAGATGTAGCTGAGCGGCTCTGAAAGAACGGAGCCTCCTCATAACTAGAGCTCGAGCTCACTTTAACGTCAGTCCCCTATCACGTGCGTATCAATACTGCCAGCTGGCACAACGCTCGACACTGGCAAATGAAGAAAATAGAGCCAATGAATATGATATTCCAAACGGGTCAAGCGGTGATTGGCAGGCAAAAAATGTTTACGTTCGGCTGTTGTGATAAAAGAGCACAAAAAGCATCGTTTCTAACCTACGCTTTTCTATCTGCTATCTCTTGTCTGTCATTCAAACATGAAACTAAAATCAGAGCCCACCCTTAGCCTTCAAATCTTCATGAATCTTCTTTTGTTTCTCCCATGCCTTCTTGAGGTTCTTAAGCTGGCTCTTGGGCACCTCGCTTCCGTCCTTTAGCTTGGTGGGAATACCCTGCTCGTCCCAGGCACTGTAGCGCTCGTCATTCTTGAACAGATCCTCAGGGGGAACCTTTGCCTTTTCTCTAGCCTCTTGGTCCGCCTTTTCCTTGGCAAGTCTTGCTTCCTCCTTCTTCTTCGCCTTCTCAGCTTCTCGGGCGATCTTCTCTTCCCGAGCAGCGATAAGCTCTGCAGCAGGAACAAACTTGATGAGAGATGGCTGGTTATCGGGCCGATCGTCCAGGTAAACACCGAGATTGGTCAGGTCTTGATCACGGATTCGATCGGTGATTTGCAAGATGGCCTTCTTGGTTTGCGGATCGTACGTGGAGACCGTGCGACGAAGCTCATCACGAATTTGTGACACTACTCTCAGGTAAGGCAGCGATAGTCCCTCGATGTCGCGAGAGCCTCCCTGAGCAATAGCTTGGAACTCTGATGTAGGGTCCTTGGCAAGAAGCGCCGAGACAGTCTCGTTGGAAAGCGAGAGGGCCGCGATGTCTGACTTGACCTGCTCGAGTACAGCAGCATAGGGCTTGACGGCAGTCTCAGGGTCTGTGTTCTCAGAAATGACAGACGCCCAGCCAAGGCCTTCGTAGGGAGGTTTAGCATTGGCATCGAGGCCAAAGATGCGAACCAGCTTTGTAATCCAGCGGGCAATAGCCTCGACCTCTTCGAGGTCTGCGTCTTTGTTGTCTTTCAGGAAGCTATTGGTGGCGTTGACCAGCTTCAGGATGACGAGCATTGCTCGCGGGGTATCTATTGAGTTTGTGAGCGCCGCCTCCACCTCCTTCTCGGCCTGCGCAAGCTCAGCCAAGAGGCCAGTGGCAGGCTTGTCTGAGCTGATATTCAGAGCTTTCACGCCGCTCTCGATACCTGCCTCGGCCAGCCATGACTTTGTGTTTGTGAAAAAGTTCTGCATCAGATATGGTTAGTGGTTTGTACTCATTGACTGTGAGATAATAAGTTGTACTTACGCTGATCGTCGACTCCCAGTTGTCAGCCTGGGCTCTCATATCGGGCGAGATTTCAACGCCATCGTTCCACTTGCCCATCAGGAACACAATGCGCATGCTTCGCGAAGTATAGCTGGTAGCCAATGCGTCCTCAATGGTCTGGAAGTTCTTCAAAGACTTGGACATCTTCGAGCCAGAAATGGAGAGATGGCCCATGTGAAGGAAGTATCTCACCCAGGTGTGCTCGCCTTTGCCGTGTTCGCAGAAGTAGGCCTCGCTCTGTGCCAGCTCGTTGTCATGGTGAGGGAAAGCTAGATCAATACCACCAGAGTGGATGTCCATCTGCGAGCCCAGGATATCAGACGCCATCACAGAGCACTCAATGTGCCATCCTGGTCTACCATCACCCCATTTGCTGGGCCAGAATGGTTCTCCAGCCTTGGACTTTTTCCAGAGAGCAAAATCACCAGCGCCCTTCTTGCCTCCCAGATTCTTGGACAGGGATCCTTCGCCTTCCTCCTGAAGAGCCTTGTCGTTTTTGCTTTCTGGTCGTAGTCGCGCATAAGAGTTGCCGGCCTTTTCGAAAGCAGCAATGTCGAAATAGACTGATCCCTCAGACTCGTATGCAAAACCCTTGTCTACGATCGTCTCGACAAACTTCGCAATCTGTGGGACGTATTCGGTCACTCGTGTAATATGATCCGGTCTGAGGACATTGAGCGCATCCATGTCAGCCATGAATAGGTCCTCCATGCTCTTTGTCAAGTCTGTGAACATGGTCTGGTCTCTTGTATCAATGGTTTCCTTGTAGAGAGAGTCGAGATAAGGGAGGAAGATCTCGTCGGCCCCGGGGAAGATGGAGCCAGTCGTGAGAGCGTTCGCCGCCGCATCCATGTTGCTGATGTGCATCTTGATCTTAGCTTCGGCATCGCTTGCCTTCCCTTCTCCGGTCAGAGTGCCTCCAGCAAGGACCTTGCCGTACGCCGCGTCTCGTTGAGCGGTGTAAGTCGTCTCGTCCAAGTCGTTTCCGCCCTCCACAAGCAGTGGCAAGCTGCTAGCTGCATAAGCTTTGAAAGCTGTACGTGTCAGCTTTGCGAGCTCTTCCTGGGAGTAGCTCTTGTTCTTTTCGATCTCGAGCAATCGCTGTCGTCGAGCCTTGATGATGATCTGCTAGATGGTAAGCTTTGCGCAAAGCATATATGCTCCAAGGAGGCTTCGCACCTTGTCATCAATGTCTGTAATGTTCATGACAAAGTTAAGCTTGAAGCCAAAGTAATGCGTCAGAATGCGCCGAATGATATCGGTAGACACATAGTTGCGCGCATGTCCCAGATGGCTCTTGTCGTACACAGTCGGACCGCAGGCGTACCAGGACACCTCGCCTGATCTGATTGGCACAAAAGGCACCGGCGCACCGGGCTTCAGCGAGTTATGGAGCTTGAGCGACTCCATGGCAGAGAACGAGTATCTTCGATAGACGTGGCTTTTTGCGACGGCGCAGAGTTGGAGTCGAGGTCGAGGTTGAGGTCGATATCGGGACACGACACGGAGGAGATTCATTCAGAGTGGCCACGTCTCAGGTTAAAAAGGTCGCAGGAGATACGAGGGCATCACTGAGGCGACAAGGTGAGTCAGACCCAAGCATGCAGTATGCACTCGAAGGTTTGGAGATGCAGTAGTCGTTGCAGTGACTCTTTCAGTCTCACACGGACCCTTGCAAAAATGCCCCTCCCTCTCGAAGGATAGAACGTCAATAGCATTCTTTGTTAGTGCTTGGTGCCCTGAGCCCGCTAAGCCCCTCACTATAATCGCCCCTAGCCAGGTGATTTGCAGCTTTCAGCCGCGAAAAGGACGGGGCACGGCGCTGTTCCGCTGCGGAAATCCAACTGCCGCCATCGCAAGTGCTTGCTCGCGTGGAATTTTTTTTTTTCTGATAAGAGGATAAGCGGTTGGATGGTTTGCTCAGCGCCGACAAGCTTCGCTTCTGCCAAACAGCTCTGCCATTCTTCCTTCGGCTTTCAATTGAACAGATATAATACTATAATGACAAAACCGTCGACTTTTCTAGTGCCCGGCGAGAAGACGTCTGCCGGGACACTCGCCATTATCAGCTTATCGCGCGACAACTTTTTACCATTGACTCTGGAGAAGTCAACCGGCGCTGTCGATGGATACCTCGAGGGCGCAACATTGAATACACGCTTCGGCTCCTATCCTCACTCAACACTGCTCGATGTGCCGTGGGGATCCCAAGTCAGGGCATCAGAAGTCGATACGGGCTCCCGAGGCAAGAAGCGGAGAAGAGATGCGACGGACGAAGACACACCGATAGCCAGCCAAGATGACGACGAAGACTCCACTGCTGCCAATGCGCCGGTCAAGAAGGCTGTTACAGCTCCAAGTGGCTTCATCTATGTCTTGCGACCTACCCCCGAACTCTGGACGACCAGTTTACCGCATAGAACACAAGTTGTATACACACCCGATTACAGCTATATCCTCCACAGGATACGAGCACGACCTGGAACCAGAATTATCGAGGCCGGAGCTGGAAGTGGAAGCTTCACTCATGCATCTGTGAGAGCGGTTTACAATGGGTATCCGCGGGACGCGACCGATACGAAGGGCAAGGTCTTTAGTTTCGAGCAAAACGAGTCACGATATCACAAGATGCAAGCGGAGATCGGACACCACGGGCTTGATGGTCTGGTTCAGCTCACACATCGCGATGTATACAATGATGGGTTCTTAGTCGATGGCAAGTCACCGAGGGCAACTGCCGTGTTTCTAGATGTACCTGCACCCTGGGAGGCGGTACATCATCTTTCAAGGAGAAAAGTAAAGAAGGGGGGTGAAGAAGCTGAGGAGGACAGCAATTGGGTATCGCCGCTGGATCCTAAGCAGAGTGTGCACATCTGCACCTTCTCACCATGCATCGAGCAAGTTGATCGAACAGTCACAGAGTTGAGAACACTGGGCTGGGTTGACGTGGACATGGTGGAGATTTCGAACCAGAAGATTAACATATCAAGAGAGCGCGTTGGTGTAAACTTTCCTTCAGAGAAAGGATTTAATTCATCCCCTGCAGACGTTGCAGAGGCTGTCACAAAGCTCAAGAGTCTCGCTGAGAGGAATAACGAGACAAATAGAGTCCGGGCTTTACAATCTGGAACCGAAGGCGTTGATAGCGAAATGGATGTCGATTCCACTCCTAGTCGCGATAATCGCCCTTTGAATGGATCAAACGAAACCGCTGGTGATACGGAGAGATTATTCATGCAGGGGCGACTCGTTCACAGGCCAGAAAGCGATCTCAAGACTCATACATCATACCTGGTATTTGCCGTTCTGCCATGTGAATGGACTGAGGAGGATGAGGCTGCAGCTATGGCCAAGTGGCCTTGCGGAAACGAGAAGAAGACGATTGGAAACCTGGACAAGCAGGCACGGAAAGAGGAGAAGAGGAAGATGCTCGAAGGGAAAGCCAAGTCAAAGAAGCAGAAGAAGGCGACTAATACCCAGACTTCGCAAGTTGTGGTGTCAGCCACGGCGACACCAACTGACACTGCGTAAACTTGAACTTAATCAGCTATAATCTGGAAGCAAATGTTTCTATGGCGTTATAAGCGCTATAATCCGTATTAATGATACAATTTTGACTTTGATTATGTGCTATACTCTTTTATTGATCTCATCTTATATCTCGAGTTGATGCAACTTATACGCGGAATATCTTCGGCAAAATAGCTTAGCCTTCGCAAGAGTACCATACACTGCCCCGGAAAACGGATAAACGATTGGCCATCACAGGCACCTCCAACCTCACCAGCCCGCTATCGTAGGCTGCTAGGTCCTCGAAAGGTCAATTTTCCAACCAGAGCTTCTGATCGCGACATTCCCTTGCGCGCCGCAGCATTTTTTCACAATGACTTCCACCATTGGTATTCCGATTAAGCTCCTCAATGAGGCTCAGGTGCGTTTTGAGCTTCCGGAGATTTTTAGCCCTCTGAACTTGCCAACGAATTGGAGGTGCTAATGGATAACTAACTGTAGGGTCATATTATCACCCTCGAGATCACATCGGGGCAGACTTACCGTGGAAAGCTCCTTGAAGGTAATACCCCCTTCCAAAACGTCCAACCTCAAGATCATCAAAGCAAAGCATAAGAATTGGCCTTGATGCATTACACTAAAGCGAAACCGAAACTAACAATCGCCAAAACTGCAGCCGAGGACAACATGAACGTCCAGCTTAAGGACATCACCGTCACCGCCCGCGATGGCCGCGTCTCCCATCTCGACCAAGTCTACATCCGAGGATCTCACGTCCGCTTCTTCATTGTCCCCGACATGCTTCGAAACGCGCCCATGTTCCGCAGCCGCAACGTACGCGGTCGGGGTGTTGGTCTGGCCAGAGGTCGTGCGACAGTCAGCCGTGCTCGTGCCAGCGGTGGCCGTGGCCGGTAGAAAGCCTAATCACTTAGAAGCGATGAGAGGGAGATAAACATGGGCTTGGCGTTCAGGATCACGGGAAATTTTCAATCGTGCTGTTTTCTATATGGAGAGAGAGAAGAGAAAAAGAAGATTTATGGCTATTTGGCGTGTGTGTATGTGTGCTAAGAGCGGCAAAAGATACCATGGCAAATTGGGTAGTTGGATTGGCAAATCTGGAAATGTGAAGGAGAAAAGGAGATATAGGCTGCGCAAAGCTCGTACTCTTTGAATTTTCGTCTCTAGACTAATAGGCATCTAGATATACATACAAATGTCATCGGACTCTCAATTTTTGCTTTTCCATACCTACTCATACAAAAGTCTAATTCCCTACCCATAGTCGTACAATATGCCATTACTCCTCATCTATTTTAGCCGTGCCAGCGCGTCTTCCGCCTGAGCTACCAGTTCACCAGCATGTGCTAGCTCCTTGATTCTCTGAGCTGAGAGCTTGTTTTGCTGGACCCCATCGAGGACCTCGGCGGCGCTCTCTTCCGCGCCTCTTATAGCCTTGCGGCCTTCTTCGCGGACCTCACCTTCCCAAAACTCGCGAGCAGTCTCCCACTTCTTCTGCATTCGGCCAAGGCTGTATACGATACCGAGGGCTGCCACAGCGCCGGCTTCGAATATCGTCGATGAGAATGACGAAACGTAGAGCAGAGCGGCTAGACACGAGGTGACGGATGATGTGGCAAGAGATTGAACGACCAATTGCTGAGCAAGCGACTGGAGAGCTGGGACCGTCTCATTCTGGATGTAGCGGCGCGTAAAGGCGATATGCCCTGGCCACTTGGGAAGACGTGATCGAGGAGTAGTGGGAATTATCGGCTCGTAGTTGCTAGAGCCAGTTGTCAGACTCTCAGAAGCGCTTTCGCGGGAAGATGTAGGCTGTGGATATTGTCCAGCTTCTCCTAAAAGCTGAGCAATCCGTCCCGTGAGATAAATCAGTTCCTGTTCGGAAGTAGGGAGAAAGCGTTGGCTCAAGATCTCATTCGTCAACATTGCAACATCATCCACGCGCCAGAATAGCTTCCACCACCCCAGTTTCTGCCAGCGACGCCCGTTGAAAGCCAAGTCAAGCTGTTCTTGCAGCTCAGCGTGTGCCAGCTGAGCCCACTTTGCGAGTCTCTCGTTCATAGCGCGCATCTCGGGGCTGGCCATTGAGGCTGATAATTCGCGTGACACCTTTCTGCTCGTTGACTCGGCCTCGATTGCAGAAAGGGCGCTCTGTAAAACTGATGCAATGAGCCTTCGCACTGCGGGTTTGGTCGCTTCATCGTCGGCGGCCTTGAGACCAGCTTTGAGCCATGCGACTAACACGTTCAGATTGCTTGCAGACCAGTTATGCTCGTACTTCATAGCATTCTGGGGGCCTTGTCGGAATAAGCGGACCGCTTCTTCTGCTAAAGCCGTATCGATTACTGTGAAATTGGCTCCCAGTTGTTCCTTTGAGAGCCCCTTCAGGTCAACCGCGGCTGTAATGGCATCGCAGCTATCAAGTATCGGCAGTCCGGCGATTCCAACAGCTCCTGTTAGTCCGTCGGCCACCAAAATCGCTTGGTGAACGGGAGCGTTTAACGGAGTAGTGTGTTTATCAGCCGCCTCAACGTCGATTTTGGGAACCAGAACGGCCTCCTCAAGCGATTGAACTGTAGTTAGACCTGATCCGTTAACAGGCAGTTCCGCCTCCATAAGAAGGAGCTCTAAATTCAGCCCATTGAGTTCTGCTGAAGAGACTTCCAAAACGTCTGGCAAGTTGTCATTAGAAAGCTCCAGGCGCGTAACATTTCCGCGGCTCGGTCCAACTCGAATGATCAACGGCTTGCTGGTGTCATGCTCGTCCAATCTCTTTTCCCATTCCTGCTCATCAACCAAGGGGTCGACAATGAGAGCTTTTATAACTTTTCGCGCAGCATCTCTGCCCTCGGAGCCGTTGGCAATTCCTAGAACGGCAACCCTGATCGCTTCCTGGCCAGGCGATTGTCGCAATCCTTGAAGCGCCAATTGTAGCCTAGAGAGGTCTACGAGATCCGGGATTTTCGTTTGGAGCTGTAACAAGGTCTGCTCAAGCTCAAATCGGGCATTTGACGAGGCGGCGCGCACTGCTGTCGCTGAAGTTGACTGCCACCTCTGAGATTTCGGACTCAGTCTTGATCGAATCTTGGTGGCCCGCGGTGCTGGAGAATGAGAGCAGAAAGGGCATATTGACGAGAGGGCAGGCGCGCGCGACCCTGTCAATAGGCGGAGGTGCCCATTCCGCGACACTAGAGATCGTTTGGATGCCATCGCCGCAGCGATGTTCCAGGTTGGCTTGAGATTTCGAAGCTCATGAGCTCATGGAAGCCGTTGTGAGCTTGATTCGGCAAAGTTGCGGCAAAACTCGGAATCACTTAGTGAAGCGGGGCCACTATGAGCAAGTGCCTCGAAGCAGTGTAAGAAGGACGTCTTATATGAATGCCCATTATCAGGATATCCGGACAGGTACCTAGGCTCTTGAATTCAAAAAAATCATGCTGATTTGAGACATTCCTCGGAGACGATAGTTCTCATATGGCAGAGATTTCAATTAAATCGTGTCTGATAATGTGCAGACCTTCTATCTTGTCCTCATATACCACCATGCGAATGAAAGATATACTACGCTTTCTAGGGTTCATATACAATGTAAAGTAATCTCAATACGAATGATTTGAAAACAAATCCAAAGACATATGCAGACATTTATCTACTGCATGTGCCAATGGCATTTCAATTACAAGACAGCACCAGCACTCAATTCCAACTAATGCGCCAACCGGCCCCATCCTTATCGATAAGACCAACGCCAAAAAATTTGGGCTCTCAACTCTCTAAGCGCTCCGCCAGCAGTCCCCAAAGCCGAAGATATACATCCAATATCCCAAAAACCATTTCCTCTTCACCACATCAACTCAACTTTCATCCTCATAACAGAAAATGGGTCGCGAACTCCAAAAGAGAAAGCGCCGCTCCGGCCGCGCCCCCGTCCGCCAATCCAACACCACAAAGAAGATTCTCAATCCCCGTGGCAACTCCGTCATTGCTAAGAACTGGTACGTCGAAAGAAGAAGAAAAAATTCCATTCATGCGCACGACTGACTCCTCGACAAGGGACAAGAAAGAAACATTAGCACAAAACTACCGCCGTCTAGGCCTCCTCGCCCGCTTAAAAACACCCACCGGCGGCACCGAAAAGCTCCTCTCCAAATCATCCTCACAAGACGAGGTCCCAGCCGCCGCCAAACCAGATCCCTTTGCCATCTCATCCATCGCTGAACTGGGCGCTCTCTCCGAAGCAAAAGTCGAGCGCGACTCCGAGGGAAAGATTATCCGCATAATCAGCCGCAAAGCCAACCCGCTAAACGACCCGCTCAACGAGGTTGATACAGACTCCGAGGCAGAAGACGAGTACGCCAATGCCGAAGAATGGGGCGGCATCAATGATGATGGAGTTGGCACGACGGATGTGGTCAAGTCGCTCATCGAAGAGGCCAAGAACCCGGCCGCCCCCAAGATCAGATACCTGAGTGAAGGCGAGAGGGAGTGGCTGGAGAAGCTGGTGGCCAAGCATGGGGATGACACGAGGGCGATGGCCAGAGATTTCAAGCTCAACCCGATGCAGCAGACGGCGTCTGATATTGCGAAGCGACTGAAGAAGCTGAAGGCTTGAGCCTAGGGAGAAATAGTGGGAGTGCGACTAATTACATGCATGTGGTTTCCTCTTCTTTATAGTGCAAAATTGGGGTCATAGAGACGGCTGCATTTTATTTAAACTCACGGCGTTTAGGAGGGCAAACTGTTTGAATATCAAAGACGCAAGTATAGCTTTTATCAGTTTCGAGATAGAATCGCATTGCTATGGTCTTAAACTATCTTTCTTTATTCTCATTTAAATAAGGAATGAATCAGAAGCAGCGAAAATGAAAAGAAATCCCAACAAGCCGCATTCCGTGTGCAAAAAAGTGTCCGGCCATTCTATATACACCTGGTATCTCATCAACGTTCATCATGTTGTTAGATGCTCACGCAAAGAAATAAAAAATCGGGATGCCGTCAACGCCGTAGAGATAAATCTACCCAAGCAAATATAAGCGTCCAGGCCACCAAGATCCCCCCATGGTTTATGTTATTTGATTGTCCAAATCATTGATAGTGCCCGCTACCATCATCATATCTTTGTCTTTGTGTGTGTGTGCTTGCATCATATGCTTTCGCTCAATTTCCCTTTCCCTTTCAAGTCTCTATCCGGTCGTAGTGACCAGTGGGGAACTGCACCGGGCCATCGGCATAAGTATCTGCATGGTTGCCGCTGTAAGGGCCGGGCGACGGTGTCTTGTGAGGGGCGCTGATATCGGTACCGAGAGCGCTTCCATGGTATTCAGTTTCACTGTCGAAAAGGGGGTTGCTGTTGGTTCGTGGCGGCAGAGCGCCATAGCGGCTTGGGTCGTCATAATCATCGGGGTTGTAAGGGGTGTTGTCGCCGTAGCGGCTGTTCATGCTAGTGTTGTGGTCATCGTAAGAGCTTGGAGCATCGTGGTCGTCCATGTTGACTCGCTCGTAAGCCTCTTCATCATGGGGCGCCATGGAGAAGGCAGCCTTGTCGGGATCGATGTTCTCGCTGCCGCTGATCTTGCGACTATCATAGCCTGGTAGAGTGCCATGGAAGTTGTAGTACTGCAGGGTGTATGCACTAAGGAATGTAGTTGCGATCCATAGAAGACTAGAAAACACATCGAGTTAGTTTGCTGCTATAAACGCCAGGAAAGACAATGGCATTTAAAAAGTATACATACGCAACAAAGACGCCGACAGCAACAATGGCCTTGCTAATGCCACAGCTGCCACCGCAAGCGCCAGAGCTGTTGTACGCGGCCTGAGTAGAGAAGGCAGAGATCCAGATGACGATGAAGAGGCCATCGACGGCAAGCATAATATACGGGTTGGCGAATCTGCGAGTGCGGCCGAATCGAGGAGTCATGACAAGGTAAATCCAAGCTGGGATGGAAATGAAGCACTAGAAGCAACAAAGCGTCAGCCAAGTCCATGTTTGGTTCACAAGCCCCCTCAGCACTCGGAGACACAAAGCTTACCACTGCGAAAGTCCATCCATTTGTTCCCAGAATCCTGGAGGTGTCGCCGCGGAAAACGGCAATCTCCAGACACCACGCCAGAAAGGCCAAGATAATCTGGAACGAATGGATACTCAGCTTCAGATTCGGTAGAATCTGGGGGTCAATCTCGAAGAGCGCCATGGCGGCGGCGGCCAACTAGCGTTAGGAGAGAGAGAGAGTCGTTGACGGTGGAGGGGCTATGTAGTATTCAAAGAAACGAGGAAGAGCGGTGTTGACGCTCCAGACGAAGCTTTTGCAAAAAAGCAAGAAGAAGGCGTATTGTGTCAGAAGTAAAGAAGAAGAAGAAGTCGCAGCTTTGGTTTTCTAGCTGCCTGCCAAGGGCCCGTGGAATGGTAAAAGGTCGTTCGTTTCGAGCGTCGAGTTTGAAGCTAAGAGGAAACTGAGGCTGGGGCTCCGTTTTTTGGGCTGTCAGCGGGTTCCCTAGGGCCGTAAGCTGAGACTTGTGCGAGTCTGGGCCTGGTTCGTCGACCGCCTTTAAACAAAGAGACGTTTATGCGTAACACAAGGTACGAGAGACAAAAGCGGGAAGAAGAAAGAAGAACAAAAAAGTAGGGAGAGGGAGAGAGGGGCGGGAGCGAAACAAATAAAAAGCACTAAAATAAGTCTCTCAATAAGGATGCAGAAAACGTCGAAATACTGTTATTGTTTACGGCAAGGCGAACAGAGCAGCCAAGCGCCGGGTCCCGGGCAGACGCTGGTGGATGGAGGGGCGCCCGGCATTGAACGCTTGACGCTGAGGACGGAGCCACGCGTTGCGCTCATGGCAACCAGCGCCAGCGCCAGGTCCAAGCCACAGCCACAGCCATGGATGGATTGATGGCTTATTCTGCTTAGCGGGCGCGGGTAGGCGTTATTCAAGGCGCTGCGCCACCTTTCGGCCCGCCGAGACTTTTTACTGGGGCCCTTCTTTGGGCGGCTGGACCAATGCCCGGGCTGCAAAACCGGGCAGCTGAAGAGGGTCAATGACAGATACAGAGCATTACGTAGGTAGGTATCCATGATTGCTGTACAGCACGATGCTATACAGTGAATTATGGATCTGGTAGCAAGTGTTGAACGATGGGCTTAACAGTGTGTTTGATTTGGAAGAGATGGTCGTTTAATTAAGTCAGGATATACGGAGGAGCACTTCGTATTACTATCTTGAGCGCGTCAAGGGATGGTTGATTCAGGTTTATTACTGCCCATTTACCGATCGATTTCGCTAAAGTCGACGAGAGAAACAGGGAGAATCAACTGAAAGCATAGAAGATGCGACGGTGGGAAACTGCCTGAAGCGGCTGCTGCGGGTCTCGGCAGCATGTCCCGGAGCCCGGTAAATGGTTCAGTTTAATGTTTTGTCATGTTAGGTACACATTTAGACTGCGAGCGCATCAACACCAAAAATAACCGCATCCTGCAGGGACATAGGCGAACGTCTTTTAGCACAAGCCGGTTATTAACACTTCGAATGGAACACCTTTTTGAGATATGGTCTGATGCGATACAATGATCCTTCTTCTTCCTCTGATGTTGCTATTCAATACCTAGCTGTTCGTATTGCAAGCACTCGCACTCTATGTTAATATTAGCATCCTATTCCGGTAGGTACCGGGTATGTGGTTGATACGAAACCCGAATTGCAACGCCGAGGTCTCCATGCAATACCCAGGTCAAGTTGTCACGTCCTTGGATGGTCCAGCCTTACATCTCGAAATCCTCAAAGCGGATTATTGTCCTGCCCCCTTTTTTTTTCCGGCGCTTCTTCACGACATGTACCCCCCTCTCATTCCGGCAGCGTTGCCATGCCTATCATGGACTTCTCTTTGATCCATCCTTCGGCCTCCAGCTGCTCCCGCACATGATTCATTGTCTCCGTCTCAAGACAAAGCCAAGCTAACCGGCGAATCTGGCAATTTGCGGTTTTCGACGCTTTGAAGTGCGATAATAGAATAACCTTGCCTTCCTCCAAATCGTCTGCGCACGGCAAGATTCGTATGAACTGACGCGTATCAGTAAATGGAATGCCCGTAGTCTTGCGTCCGCTCCGATAAAAGCCGGTCCAGTCCTCAAACGTCGTTCCAATTCTGCTCCGGTCGAGGCATCGTTCATATGTCGCCGAGTCTTCTTCCATACTCAAGTCCTTTTTCGCACCCATCACGCGCCGGACATATACTTCATCCACATCGTCTATCGCCTCGCGGATTTTGTTGGCCGCTTGGGAAATCCATCTGATGCCAAACCCGCAATCTGAGATGTATTCTTGATAGTAGCTGTTTCTGTAAGGAGTGGCATCAGCGGCTAGGTCGGTGACACCCAAGACTGAGGCCGTGGCTACAGTAGGTACCGTGAAGTTTCCACAGTACGACCAGTGTCTGAGTGTGGGTGCCATGGGCTCTCCTGGCACCAAAATGTTCATCTTTACTTGATCAGATGGCTGTACTTTGCCCAGCAAGCGCCGAGCATTTGTGATGGCAGCCCACAGGATGGCAGCCATGACGTCGTTGTCTTTGACGTCGTCGAGTGAGTTGTTGCCGCAGTGAAGGTGATACTTGCGAAGATTTTGGATAAAGCCCAAGACCGTATGCTGCTGGAACTCAATAAATCGACTGACCAGCTGATTGCTTGGCGTGTTAACGACTATATATTTATTGCTTCGGTCATAAAATGGGAGCATATCTGGGGGATCCGGGATAGGATTCAGCCGCAATCGAGCGTAATCCCTTTTTTTGCTGTGGCCTCTCCGAAAATTCCAACTTGAGTCGACCATCGAGGAAAGAAAAAGTTCGATGAACGCGTTATCAGCAATGACTTCGTAAAAAGAAACCCCTAGAACCAGCTGACTGTCAAGAAACGTGATCTTCAATAACACAGGTGGTACCCCGGCTGCTAGGGTCCGATCTGTCGGAAAGAAAAATTTCTTCGAGTCCTCGTTCATGTCCTCAAGGAGAGATTCGTCGCTCAACGTACATTCGAACTCGATGAGATCACTTCGCTGTCTTGCGGGCACGCTTGGCATCGGGCCCTGTATAGTGAGCTGTCCGCTGTTTTCTCCAGAGTAGGTTATGCTGCCACCCAGCATTGGCCATAATGCCACGGCCTTGGAAATTGTTTTTAGGAAATATTGTTGAACCGATAGTATACGCTTCTGTCTGGGCTGCCCTACCGAATCGTCTAATGGAATGACAAGAGCAACACGTTTGTACCTCCTGGCACTTTTGGCCTCGATAGGGTTCAGCTCAAACTCGACGGTGGGCGGATCAGCAGGACAGTTTTTGGAATCCATGGAAGCAACAATAACAGAACTGGTGAGGGGTTTATTTTGGGTTCAACTTAATACTGCGGCGAGTATCGAAAAAAAAAAAAAATTAAAAAAAAGAGAAAGAAAAACAAGAAACGTGTCGGATTAAGCCTCATGTCTCCATATGCCGCCTATGAAGTGGAAGGGGCCTTCTCTGCAGATCAGAGATGTTGATGCAAGAGCTTCCCACGAGCAGACAAATATGCATCTAATTTGGTCATATCTAAATCTTCAGCATCTAGTTCTGCTAACCTCTCTATTCTCGCTAGCTTTAGTAACTGTAAAAGTAAACCGCACCTTTTATATCCCTTATGACGCCTCCCTTTTTTGGTAAGTATCCATATATCCATATATCCAAAAGCTTTCACTGCAATCGCCGTGCGTGATGCTCCAATTTTAAATAACCACTGAAATAAAAAAGATGACGGTCATAAATCATAACAATTGAATGTCTTGTATTTCCATTCGTAAAGACAATCGATTTATCGCCTGGAAATCGTGTCATGGAGCACGTGCTGCCTCATGAGCGAGACACAGATGAAAGCGCCAATGGCCAAGCAGAGCATGGTCAACCAGACGCTCTTGAATGCCTCCATAAATGAGCTCATCACTCCATCCTGCCATCCCTCAGGAAGATGTTTCAAGAAGTTGAGATCGTCGCGGATATGTTGAATGATTTCGCCAGCATGCGGCTCGTCGCCAAATCGCTGCCAGAGGCGAGAGCTGAGGATGTTTTGATAGATGGCAGAACCCACTGTTATGCCAATTGTACCGCCTAGGCTGCGGGCAAGGTCTGAGAAATGTTAATACACGTTCTGTCACTCAGAGGATAAGGGCAAAAAGTAACTTACAGGTTGCTGATGTGATGACAGCCTGCTGTGAGTGGTCAACAGCCGCAATGCATGCCAGTAAAGTCGTCGTCAGCATGGCACCGTAGCCTCCACCCGTAAAGAAGAAGGCAATCATGGTCACCCATCCCGGGGTAGATTCGCCCTGCGTATTGAACATGCCCACTCCAATAATAACCATTATCAAGCTGCCAACTCCCAGCTCGACGTATCTGCCAGTCTTCTTCATGAAGTAGCCAGCCACCAAAGAGCCAACAGAAATACCGACAGGCGAAGGCAGCATCTTCAGACCTGCACCTGTTGAAGAATCGCCACGGACCTGGAGATAGAGTGGGATGTAAAAGATGCCCTGCATGGTCACCATGGTGGATAGAAAGTTGCACATGCAAGCTGAAAGTACTGTGCGATCAAGGAGGAGCCTGACCGGAATGATGGGCTGCGATGCTCTGCTCTCCCACCACAAGAAACCAGCAAATGCAGCAAACGAAAGCGGAATGGTCGTGAGAGGCAGGGGGTGAGTCCACGGGACGAGGTTTCCACCTGCGTTGACACCCAGAAGCAGGAGAACGAGGAAAGAGACGGTAAAGAAGACGCCGCCAAAGTCGATACGTGCTAGATACGACTTTTCTGATTGCTTTGGTGGTACTCTGACGAGGATAGCCACGGCCACGGCAGAAAGGATTGCCGGAGGGACCTGGACGAGGAAAGCCAGTCTCCAGCCCATTTTGGTATGATCGTTCATCAGCCCGCCAAAAATACCTCCCATCATGGCTCCGGATCCATAGCAGATGTTACCGATGCCCTGAGCGATGCCGCGGTTGCGCAGAGGGATCAAATCAGATCCCAAGAAAGTCGAGATGCTCATCAGGCCGCCACCTCCAATGCCTGCAATGACACGACCGAGAATCATGACGCTGGAGCTCTGGGCCAGGCCGCAGATGAGGTTTCCAGCCGCGAAGAAGATGTTGCTGAAGACCAGACCGGGGCCACGGCCGAAGATATCCGTCAGGCGGCCAGAGATGGGTTGGCACGCCGCATTGGAGATGAGGTACGCAGTCGCCAGCCATGACAGCAGACTAAGCGACTGGAATTCGCTGGAGATGGGAGCTGAGAGCGTCGCGATAATTGTCGAATCAATGGCTCCGAGAAACACGCCCAGATAGGCGGTTCCCATGATGAGGCACAGCTTGGAGAAGGACACCTTTTCGGCAATCACCGTCGTCTCTCCTTGGTCATCGCTATCATCGCTGTAGCTGCTATAGTCGCTCTCGCCGCCATAGCCACTATCGTCACCCGCCAGCAGACGCTCCGCATCGCCATCATTGCGCGGATGGCGCTTTGATTTCGCTGTGGTTGCAACCGCCCGATTGCCGCTTCTGGGAGATACAGCGTCGTAATCAGATCCGTTGGATCTCAGCAGCGGCGTGCGCTCCGAAGCCGCGACGGCCGGGCGGCCTTTGCGAGACTCGCTTTGCTTCGCAGTCATTGTCAAGTCAAAAGTCAAGAGCCTTAACAACTTGGCAACTGTAACACATGCGATGAAAGAAAATAGAAGGGGCGTAAGGCTACTTTTGTACACGATCTGAGCAGGTCTCTGTACGGTATAGCCGTGGAATTCTTTTTTTTCTGTTACCACCCCGGTTGCAGCAGCTTGATCCTGCAGCGATGGGTGGGCTGAGAAGTGGGAATCGTGTGGTTGACGAGTATCAGCTTAGTGAGACGGGACGGTGGCGGGGAAAGGGCAAGATGTTGCATCCTGGTCTCGATGTACCATTACTCATAGATGTTGGATTTTCTAGTGGCCGCTGTCGCTGAGGACGACATTGGCTACTGGCGTCAAAAGCCGAGCGCTTACAGCGCACGTCTACATGTCAACGTACGCTAACAGCGCTATATCTACCTACCTAGGTATGATGCTATGGCGACATCCTCTCTACCTTTGCGAGCTGCTTACCCGAATACCGTGATAGAGAAAGAGCTTTTTCCCTTGAAATAGCACTGAGCTGAGAATGCGCTGTCCTTTATCCATGCACCTGCACCTGTACCTGTACCTGTACCTGTACATGTATGCTGTATGCTGTATGCTGTATGTATGCAGTGATCATACCATCCATACAAGGATCCTTAACTACATGCATGCATGTACATGAACATTTCGTCTCTCACCGTATTGCCGGGTGCGCCTTGCTCGGCTTAGCAAATGCGCGCTCCTGAGTGGCTGTACATGCTGACTTAGCATCCGCGCATCATGGCAAGCGGGAATGATGTGCTGCGGCTCAATCGTTGTAGCGCCGGATGGCTTGATGGCGCCCCCGGACCTGGTGCCGGAATCCAAGATCTGGGCTTCAAACCTTCCGTCTCCGCGGCTCCAGGGTCCCCCAAGTCGAAAACAGGATAAAATCCCCGGTAGTACATAGTATTGAAACATGTTTGGGCAGTTGCTATCGGCAGTTGACGGGGCCAGTGCTTACTTACAAGGAGCAGCAATGCCTGTACAAGTATGTAACTTGTAGAACAAGGGCAAGATGCGGAATTTCGGGCCGCACTGCCAATGCCGAAGGAGAGCATTGATAAGCGGCGCATGGTTGACGATACCAGGCACGTTGTATATCAGTAAGCGCTAGTCCTTGAGATTGCAATGGGGAAGCATTTGTTTTTTTTCCGATCCTTTGATAGACATGGCAAATCGTACGAGGGCCCAAAATAAGTGGGAATTGTGAAAACGATGTATTATTGATGTATGTCAGTTAGAATACGATGGTGATATTGGCGGTAGAACCATCATAGGCAGTTGTCGATAGATGAGGATATAGGACTATATACATGTATCTACTGGGTACTGCATCTATGCCTACCAGCATTAGGGATGCTTGCTTGCTGATGCTATACAGCCTCGTTCGATGACCTGTCTTGTCCACCGCTTTCGTGGGCATGGTTGATTGGGCCTGGAAGTGTAAGCCGACGATCCTGCACTCTAGCTGCATGATACATTAAAAATCTCTTCCTGGCACATACATAGATAGATAGGATGCAGGTGCATATGCAGACCCTTGTAGAGACCGTTGCCCGGACTTGAGGTGCTGTCCGATGTGTAATGGATTGGCGACTAGATTACGAGGAGAGTCAAAAAGTTGAAGTAGTAATAGAATAGGCTGTAATACATAGCTAATATAGCCGCTGCCCCAGCTGCTCGCATGTCTCTGCAAATGATGAATGGATAAGATTGAAGAGTAATACTTGGTGCGTTGAGGTTGTCTTATTGCCGTATTGCTGTATCGTCATATTCGACTTTTGTCTGACATTTCCTTGATCCAATTACCGTCTCTGCTACTGGCGCTTCTAAAAGAGAGGTCATCGTCGTTGTAAGCATTTCTGTAGACTTTGCATCCAGTTACTAGATGCTTTTTTCTAAGCTGATTCTAGGCTTACCTAGGTAGGTAGCTAGCTCGCGGATGTAGACGGGACGGGGCGGTCTTGCACTGCCCCCACTGCGGGCATAGCCGCACAGATATGAAATCAGTAGATTTGCCACTGGAGACCTAGCATGTCTACCCGTATGTAATCTATGTATGATCGTGGGGACGATACCCGTCTCTTACGGTATGATGTTGGCGATGGAAGGCAGTACATGTACCTAGATAATGGGGGAGAAGAGACTCATGTATTGTATCAATACGGTGGGTGTGAGAGCATAGAAGGAATCCGGGGAACATTCGATTCTCTACCCTGCTTGATGAGCTTGCTGGGAAGGATGCGAGCAAGATCGTAGCGTGGCGACACAAGGGAGGAGCCGGTATCTTATGGACTTAAACCATGCAAAAACAGATGTGTTGTGATTCTGCGAATTTAGCTGCATCGCAGCTTGAATTCATTTGTTAAGGGACATCAACTTCCTATAGGCTGTCATATCGTATTTATCAAGCTGCGCCATATGCGGACTTTAAGTCGCATGCTATAGGACATCACTTATACTGCTAGTACATTCAAAAATGCTTCTAGAAATAAGCTTACAGATAGAGTATTTAATAATCATCATTGTGAGCACCAAAAGCACAAAACATTGTAGATGAAGAGCTGCTGGCGTGCTTTATGATAAGCACTTGATCACTCTTGCATACTGCATTAGAAACATGGACTAGAAGCTGCTGAATCTGCGTGAATAAGCTGGGTAGGAAACTCGAGTGGCTCCAAAGAGATTCCCACTGCGTAAAAAAGTGAGCAAGCTTAGTTATCGAAAGATGAGAAGCTGGTCTGGAAGAATCCCTGCCAAAGTCAGGGTATGAACCAAAACCACAGGCAGCTCAGCAACTTGAAGTGGGCATGGCTAGCATGAAATCTCTTGCGCTGCTTGCATTTCAATAGGTTTTGATGGAATTTGTTGTTCCTCCGCAGAAGATTTTAAGTTTCTTTAACAGACGATAGTACTCTTTTAAGAGACTCGTCAAACTTGTGTAATTCTACCACTGCAAGTTACTGGCTTCGCCACTTTTGTGTTTGTTTTCTGCCATTAAGCGAATCATCTAGAAAAAACCTTGCGGATCAGAGAAATTGTTAGCCAATTCCTCGATGTCGACAACACCCTCTGATCGTCATCTAAAAAGAGAAGAGAAAATTGAAGATCCCTCGTTCTTAATCGGCGATAATGGCTTGCGCGAATTGTTGTCGTCAACTTCACGCGTATTTCGGATATGCTGAGCTGAGACTAGCCCTCTATGGAAGCTGTAGAACTGAAGCTAACAAAGCCGTTGGTCAACGCTAAGAAACTGCCAGGATCATGGCTAGCGTAACGGTTTTGAGTAGCGCCCGTGCTAAGAAATTCTTAAGACGTCAATACTTTTGCTCATAAGTAGGTTAGAAGATTGTGGTAAGAATGATATGACTATATAAATGTGAGAGTAATACAAAGACAACTCTCTAGAGAAGGAGATATTATTTAATAAAGAACAGATGAATGTGTAGAGGAAAAAGATCCTGTCCCAAATCTAGAGCTCATGTCCTATAACTGCCTTCTTGCTGGCTTGTAGCTCTGATGGCTTTCCATGTACATGTATATATGTAGTTTTAGTACTTGCTGATACTGGTGGGCTGTTGATAACTTGGAGGTGATTTGTATGAATAGCCATTGGAAGAAAAACCTTTGCGCGGCTCTCGCGAGAGCTGCGGAGGAGTCAACGGACTGCTGAAAGTAGAAAGTCAAAGTACATCACCTAGAAACCGCATTTATCCACATTGACCACACTCCACACATGCGGAGACAGGCACAGATCAATTTGTCAATTTGACAAGAAGGTGACACCTCACGACAACCAACAGACATATACATACAAATAGACACGGAGGATGTACAGATGCATACCTACACTCCGAAGGAGCCCCTGAATTCTCCACTCACTGGAGATGTCGAAGTATTCACCTTGATAGGTTAGGCGAGTCATTCGCTAGCAAGACTAATGCTAAGGTAAATTCCATTGTGGTATAGTCTTGAAGATGATAGGCGATTTTCGTCATGTCTTGCAGACTTTGCGCTCCTTTACCAAGAATGGAAGTATGCATCGTACTATAGCTGGATACCTATCTATCTTTGTCACTTCAAGGCCTCGCTTCCTCGTGCTAGGCTCCATCATCCAAGCTATCGCACAAACTAGTGCCGGTACTCGAAGCGATAGTGCTGTTTGTCGAAGAGGAGAAAACCAGCCGAAGGATGAGCAATAGCGGAGGAGGGTTGGACTTGCGTTGCAAAGAGCAGCACGATACATGTACAGCAACTCGAAAGGTACAAGTAATAGAACATGATAAAATAAACCATAATGCTACCATCCGCTTTCTTTCCGTTACCTGGTTTCCCCCATTTGCTCCTCTTTGTTCAAGCCTTTTCTCAATTCTCCTCAAGCATTCGAAGAAATGGCACCGAAGCAAGATGTGTTCCACCTTCATCCATATGGATGGGAAAATGATCCCGAACGGGAGACTTTTGCGCTGTCCACCCTGGATTACCTTTCAGCCATGTCCTACAACAACTATGCGCTCTTTTTCAGGATGGACGATGCAATGAAGCCTCGAGCAGTAGAGATTATGAAAGAGGGACTCGCGCGCACCATCAGCCAGGCGAGGCATCTTTGTTGTACGATCGAAAAAGATGCCGCTGAATCTGGAACTGGCTATTCATTTGTTAAAAAGAAGGATAGCACCGTCCGTCTATTTGTGCAATGGCTAGACGCACCTGAAGACACTGAAAAGTACCCATCCATTGATGACATCGAAAAGGCAAACTTTAGCGCAGTGTCCCTTGGCGACCTCAAGCTTTGGAGTGTCGAACCAATGACATACGGCGAGAAACCGGAAGCCCATCCTGATGCTAGCCCTATCGTGTCTGCTTTCAAGATGAACTTTGTTAGGGGCGGAATGGTCTTCAACATGCACCATCACCACTACTCCAATGATGCCTTGGGCTGGGCTGGCTATACGCGGCAATTGGCTGAGAACTGCTTCGCTGCATTCACCAACACCGCCTTTCCTACTTGGGACCCCAAGAACCTGGATCTTTCTCTCCTAGTAAAGAAAGAGCCTTGTGAGGATCAAAAGGTAGATGGGCCCCCTGCACCGGAACGCCATCCGGGTCACGTCCAGGGTGTAGCCTTGTTGTTCCATCTGCCAAAAAGTAAAGCGGCCGAGCTGAAGAAGTTAGCTTCTCCCACGGATGGAACATGGATCTCAACCTATGACGCCTTCACGGCCTTTATATGGCGATCTATCACGCGCGTCCGTGCTCCTGTCTTTAATCCGGACCCGGCTTCGAAGATCTTTTTTGTCGAAGGAATCGATATGCGACGACGTTTCCGCAATCCCGCCGTTCCTCCACGAATTCGTGGCAATGTCATGTTTGCAGCTCTATCTCTTACTGCACCAGTCGAACAGCCAACGGTGGCCGAGCTCATTTCAGAGTGGCCCCTGTCTCGGGTGGCTCAGTACGTACGGCAGATGACCGATAGCGTCACTCAAGAGAGTCTGGATAAGACGCTGGAAATGGTGGCAACTGTTCGTGACAAAACTTCTCTCAACATCCGAACAGACTCCCTGCCGCCCATGTCGGTGCTCTTCACAGACCATCGTGATGCTTATATGGCATCGACCGACTTTGGTTTCGCGACGCCAATTACTCATCGCCATCTCACAGATCGCATTACTGAGGGTGTCATTATCGTTTACCCGCCTCGTAAACTAGATCCGGAGTCGGACGAGGGCCCAGAGTTTTCTTTCTTTTATGAGAAGAGGCTGGCGCAGACTTTGATTGAAGATCCCGAATTTGGCAAGTATTTCGAGTATAGGGGTGTTGATGCTGAAAATGCGTATGCTGATGCGTCTTAAAAATCACAAAGAACTATGAATCGAAAGTAATTAAGTGTAGTTAGCATACGTCTTTTAATGTAGTTATAAGTAATACTCTACTATATCTACTATATCTATGCCTTAAAATTTAGCTTTAAAAATAATGTGAGACTTAACATCTTTAATATTCAAAGATAATATAAGACTCATCATCTTCTTCCTCAAACCGCTTTTCGCTGTAGCCATCTCGCTTTTCATCCAAGTCCTCTTGTAGCACTGATCTATTTACTTCAACAATCTCAATTTCTTCGTCTTCATCCTCAGCTTCGCCGCTGAAGAAGGCTGTTCTATCCGAAAACAGCTCCCCTTCTTCGCCTGCATCCTTGGACCGAATCACATGGAGCCGATATGCGAAGACAATGCCAGGAGCCGTTTCATAGGTTCTCTTTATCTCATGCTTTGACTCATTGGTGATATTGGCACCCACCGCGTCAGGCACAGCACCGGGAATTGGAACAGATGCGCCAACAGAAGCTGCTGTTTTACTCCCCTTCTCATCTGTGACTGTGAAGCTTTGTTGTGCCACACGTAGCCCTGAGATGATGTACACGTATCGCTTGCCGAAGCGCCCGCTATTAATATGTCTTTTTACATTATCGAGAGCCACAATTGCCCTCAAAGCATCGGTGGTAAAAGCCCCATTGAAAGCGCGAACCTCGTGATCCACGGCGCCGAAAGATCGATTTTCGCTCTTATACAGAGACATATCCATTTTGGCGTTGGCAATCTCAAGGAATTTAGCGAATAGTTTAGTCCCAAAGGATCGATCCTTGTCGTGTGAGAAGCTGCGATTCTTCTCGACAATAGACTTGATCTCTGGTAAGTCTATCATCGGGCAATCGGCGAGGGACGCGAGAGTAATAGTTGGTTGGCGAGGATTGGGAATGATCCTACCAAGGGCAATTTGCCCATCGGGGAGGAAAGTGAAATCGGGACAGAGAAACCAGGATTTACTCGCCATTGCTTAAGACAATCAAGATGACTAGATAATATGGGCTTGATTGGAGAGGATAGATAGCGGTATATGATGGAGGAAAAGTCTGTAATTTTATCTGCGGGGTAGGCCGTAGGCTCTAAAAAGATTCAATGTCGGATTATATACATGTATTAGGTGCCTCCTGTCTGTTAATTGCATACCTAAATGTGTATTGCGGCCCAATCGACATCAATCATCCGATTGGAGGAGGCCATCAACTGCCTATCAGGCTGTGTGTAACGATATAAATCGGCGGTGTTCCACTATCACCACTATCACCACTATCACCAGTAGCATCATTAGCATCAGTAGCATCAGTAGCATCAGTAGCATCAGTAGCATCAGTAGCATCAGTAGCCTATGATATAATTAAACTGCTAGATCATAGAACTAGTTACTGCTTTATCACGCTTATTCCAAGATATTAATATCCATAACACGCCAATTCGAGCTCAACAGATCTAATATATCAAGGCATATGTAGATTGACCGTTTCTGAGATCCGTGTTGAACCCAGGCCCAGCGCGCCCTGCTCACAGACTCCCGTGAAGGTCTGCCAATGCATCACAGAAAGCCATATATCGACCCATATCATTTGGCCTGCTTTTCCAGAACCATGCCGGCTTTACAGCATTGAGCCGAGGGTGTTCTGGAACTTGTTGTACTAGCAGATACAGTATTCTCTCCATACCTTTAGTCGTCCGGAGCCGTTGAAAAGCACTGCTTGCCGGCTGCCCTTGAAGCGACACCAGCGAAGGCAAGATAGTGGTATATATCAGCATGGTAGCGCTAATACCCGCCATTATGGCTGTGGCAACTGAGGAGCCAGGCTGGCAAACGTCTGGATATGTAGTTTTAAACTCTTCTCTGATATAGTCCGGAATATCGTCGCCATATGTACCGAGCACAGGGGCGCCATTAGTTGTGCTGGCCGAATTTGATGGCAGGAAGGTGCCATGACGGTTCGTTGCGTAGACAGATATGACAGCAGGATGGCGAGCCGGGAAGCTTTCGTCATCCGTAGATGAATTTCCAGCGCTAGCGAAGAAGATGATATCTTCATGGCGCTCTTTCTGCACCGTCTCAATGGCTTCGCGAATTCCTTGATCATCGTATGCGAAACCGAAAGACATGGAGATGATGTCGGCTTTGCCAGTCCGACCCGCCCAAAGGATGGCCTTTCCAATTAATATGTAAGCTTTATAACAAGTGTAAGATATCTCATGGTTCCACGTACTTCCTTTATTTTCTCCTGGTTCTCTCCTAACTTCTTTGTGTTTTCAGCAACACGCACCACCTGGATCTCGGCACCAGGGGCACACTCCATAATAAGCCTTGCCATCAAGGTCCCATGACCAAAGCTGTCTGTCATAGTGGTGGCACCAGGATTAACAAAGTTTTTCCCCATTGCAAATCGGTCTTTACTCGTCTCAAAGGCGCTGAAATCTTCATCACAGCCGGTATCCAGGATTGCAATTCGAACCGGAGTAGCGACTTTACACGCTCGCCTTTTGCGCTCAACTTGTTCGCTTATTTTCTTTAGGTCCTGGAGCCACATTCTGGAATCGATGGCACTGTGGAATAATGCCCCTGGCTCCGGCTGTGATATTAGATTAGACACCTCTTCTAGTAGTGAAAAGTCTGGCTTCTTGTTGACGTAGGTAATGTCTCCGGCATGCGCTCTAAAGCCTCTTTTAGCTAGCCATGCAAGTGGGCGAACCACGTTCTTATAAAAGATCTTCCTCCGCGCGAGGATACCTGCTCCCGTGTCCAAGGATGGCGTCTGCTCACTGGATGGTTTGACACTTCCTCGAATCGGCTTAACTGGCTTCGATGGCGGGATAAAGTTCTCGCTATCAAGACAAAACTTCACGGCCCGGTCAAAATATGTCTTATTTGTGAAGCTATCCTAATGTTCTTTTTCTAGTCGAAGAAGCTCATCAGTTGCAATCATGTGATTGAGATTCGTCTGTGCGACCATATCTCGACGCTTTCCACCCCGGAAAGGTTTGGCGAGACCAATTTCTAGCAATAATACGCCTATATCAAAGATTCTTGGGCATCGATGGTTTAGCAGGGCCTCAAATCTGATATCTGGCGTGATATTATCGGGCATGCCAAAAGGGAACGACAAATAGGCACATAGAGGCAGCGGGTCGTCGCGTTCTCCGCTCTCTCTCTCAGACATGAACCAGATAGTGTCGCTCGTCCACTTAGTGCGCATCATGTCTGAGTCATAATATTGCCAGTATGATCGTGCTATGGCATAAGAAAGCATCACTTTATCTTTGGGTGTAAGATCGTAGTGGCGTAAAATACTTCCAAGGGACTCACCAGGTCCGGCCTGGAGGATCTGCTTCAAAACTTGTGTTTTATTGAGCAAAGATAAATTCTTATTAATATCAAAAGAGAGAAAAAGACGGGCAGTAATCTCTCTTTCCAGGACGTGGCAAAAACCCCCTTGACTGAGAAACTCCTGATTATCGTCTATGGAGCTCTCTGGTTGACTAGATCCTTAAAAGTTAGCAGAAATTCAGTTACGAAGACGATCAATAGCCTTTGGGTGATTAGGCTGATTGGCTGGCAATAGCCACTGATCAGTGATCCTGCGACCAAAGGGGAGAGGGAAACGACTAGATAGGATCATCTGATACGGTGCCGTTCCTTTTTTCCACAGTTGGGTGTGGTCGCAGGTGCCATGCCAGATACACAAATACCTACATATTCAAGCAAAACTCTTGCCAAAGAGTCATATCTATGGCTGATATAAGGATCAAAATGCTGCGTGAAGCTGAGCCTAGGCTGTCTGAAAGATCGTGCAGACACAGCCGTGCCGGATGTCGTATCAGTTGTGGTTCTAGTTTGTTGGATGTCATCGTGTTACCGGCTTCGTGAGACGTTGGTTCGCATTGGGTAATGTGTTGGAGAGCTTTGAAGATTGTATCAATGTGATCGTCAGAAATGAATGGGATCTCGAGCTGCTGGAGCGCGGAGCCGGGTAATTGATCCGCATCATTTTCTTCTCTAGTTAGCCTACCAATGAGGTCATCACAAGCGAGTTTGAGACCTCTGGCATTTTCTATTCGTGTCTTGAAAAAAGCAACGAGACACGTCTCTGGATCTAAATGACTCTTCTGGTGAAATGAAGATTTAAGAAATGGTAATATATGCAAGATTGGGCTGGTCGACTCTTTTGTTGGCTGAGTCATAGCCTGTAGGTCTTGTAGAATAGAGTGGCAGAGTTGTTCAATGTCAAGCTCTATCCAGTATGGCGGAAGAGAGCCAAGATATTGGTCGATCAGATGAAGCCGAACAGCGATATCGTTTGCTACCTTGTAGCACAAATCAGAAGGCTTTAGGTGTTTCTCGGCCAACACATGGAAAATAGCTTTGGAGAGCTTTGCAGCGTGTGATGACACGCGGGTTGAAATAGGCTCGTCTTCTATCATGGTGAGTTGATGTCTTGAAAAGAGATTACAATTTCAAGGCGTAGCTAAGTAGCTCTTTCAAGCATGATAGATGGGCTAATGCCCAACGATATTTGGCGATCTTTGCTTGACGCCTTGAATGTTCTATTTTCTTCGATGGTAGTACTATGAAAATTGGGCTCTTGGGCTATCTACCGATACTTAGGAGCTGTTAGTGGAACTACGATAGTCTCAGTATGAATACAGAGCCAAGACAGCTGGAGTGTTCCCCTCACTTTTGCCAGGTACTTAGGCACATGTAGGTATATGCCTAGGTACCTTCGGTAGACAGGTAGCGACTCTAAGCTCACGTAGCCTTTGCAATACAAAAGTACTACATAGGTAGCAATTATATGCGGCTGAGATTGCCTTGATACCCCTGCTAGTAGCTCAATTGTACATACGATTCGGAACCCGCCGTTTCTCGGGATGAAGATGCATACCCCAGCAAGCAAGACCCCTCATTTAGGCGCGATTGATCGATACCTTAGTATCTTAGCCCAGGTACATGGCGTGCTTTATTCTTCACACCCACAGTTACCCGTAGCTAAGAGCGCAAGTATCCATTCAGTAATGTCAACTTTGATAGTCGTGCTATCTTGGTACATGTTCTCTGGCAGTGCGACTTGCCAGTAACTTGACACATAACGCACTGCGAGATGCTTTGTTGCTCCTTCCTCCACTGTTTTTCACTAGTAGCTTAGTTCTTTGTCTTCAACATCAGCACAGTTTTCGGTCACATGCATTTTGCTTCCTTGAGCATCAGTGTCTTTGGTTGTTTTGTTTGTTCTCTTTTCTTTGCTTTGCTTTCGCTCGTGATCCCTCACATAACTGATATATGCCCAAGACAACTTCACACTTGTGATGCTTCTAAATCTCGCTAGCTTTATAGAAGCAATTATCTTATCAACTAGATAACAATAAAAAATGTCGCGAACCTCTCTCTCCATCTTAGCGCTCACAGAGTCCTGCATTTCCAAATTCGACAACCTTCTGGCGTCACATATTCCGGGCTCACAGCGCATTGAATCATTGGAGAGTCGGCTAGCTGACTTTAACCTCTGGGCTGACAGTGTTGGCGCCTTAGCAAAGCCTGGCGCCTCGTTGGATTCCAGACTTCAGGGTCGTGTAAACGATCTCGCGTTGGTGAAAAACGTTCTTATCATGCTGGCTGACTCTCTGGACCATTGCGCGGTCCTTGCTAAAGACAAAACGAGCTACGACGAAACAGACCATCAAGAAGCTATCCAAAACCTTGACTCTGCTATTGAGAATTTGGCTTTGATCGGCGTGGCCATCCGTCGAACGGGACAGGCATTACGAAACCGCAGGGCCGACAAGACGTTCAATCCGAACAATCACCAAGAGTTAAGAACGCATCTCGAATGTATAACTCGTCTTCGGCCGACAGAAGAAGCTCTTTTCCATCAAGCAGAGAACGGTGAATATGTCACCAATTTAGACAACTCCAAACTGTCCGATATTCAAAACCGCCTTGTCGAAGCAAACCTTAGACGAAGGCATAAATTTTTGGTAGCACAAAAACGCTCCAGAATTCAGCAAAACGTGCATATACGTCCCTCAATTCCTGGGGCTCCTTCATCTGCAGGTAGTGTTCCAAAGGAAGAGCCTCTTGCGGATATACGGAACGCAGATGCAGCCAATAACTCAAATCCGACATCATATCCAATTACCAGGGGCCAGGAAACCACAGCGCCAACGATTTCAAGGTTTTCTCTTGCATCAACAGCTGAAGAAACTCTTAAATATACTCCAGTTGCTAAAAAGTATACTCCAAGCATAACAAAAACGCAAATCACACTCATCGCCTCTGACATCGAGTTCCCAAAAGCCCCTTCTATCCCTTTGGGTCGAGAGATTATTAAATGTCCCTCCTGTTGCCAGTCTCTACCAATTGGAGTTTTCCAAAATACCAAGCTATGGAAGTAAGTAGTGAGATGCCAATCCCCTTGATCTTTCCAAGGCTAATTATTGTATTGAAGGCAGCATATAGTTGAGGATCTGTGTCCATATACTTGCATTGCCGAGAACTGTCCTACTCCACAGCTTCTATTCTGCACAAGAAATGAATGGGAAAGCCATGTTCAAAAGACTCATCTGCCCCGGTGGCAATGTCCATTTTGCGAAGAGCAAGATGAAGATTACTCGACCATGGAGAGCATGGGCAGCCACCTTCAGGATGCCCACGGAGATGAGCTCTTATATAACTCGCTCGCAACCCTTCTCTCTTGGTCTGCGGTACAAAGAATGGGAATAAAATCCTGTCCTTTGTGTTCCTCCTGTGGACCCGAAGACTCGCCGGAACTTGTCGACCACGTTTTGCGACACGCCTATGACTTTGCCTTCCGGGCACTCCCATGGCCACAGCCTATTGAGTATGATTTGAACAAATTACCGGGCAGCTTCACCCTTCCAGAGGATTCAGATCATATAGAGGATCTTCAACATTGGATCAAGGGGGCTGCGCACGAGAGCGTGGGACCTCCAGCTATACAACTGAGCGATTACGACATAGAGGATCACTCCGTCACACTTCCTACCAATCTCTTCGAGTACAGCGACTATTTCTTCACGAACAAATACTTTGATGACCAATCTGAGGATGGGTCTTTCAAGCCACAGATTGATCAAAGCAATACTTCCGATTATTCCACGAAGTCCGCTCACGCACACATCAGGTATACTCTGTCGCTTTTTCAGCTGACAGACCACCCTGTTTCTACCAATTCTTCCGAATACAGTGTCAACTTTCGTAAGAGTTCGTATTCCGAAGATAAATTTGAGGATGGGTCTTCACAATTTCATCAAAGCAACGTTTCCGATCATTACGTGCCCGCTGACGCACACATCAGGTATACTCTGTCGCTTTCTCGGCTGATAGACCACCCTGTTTCTACCAATTCTTCTCAAGACATTGACAGTGCCAAATCTGCCATGTTTCCATATTTCGAAGACATTGGCGACGAATTAGAGGATGGGTCTTCACAGTTAGATCAAAGCGATGCCTCCGATCATTCCGCCATGCTCGCTGACGCGCACATCAGGTGGACTATGTCGCTTTCTCAGCTGACAGACGACAGTTAGCATCATTCCTGGAAGACAATATTATTAAGATCTAGGGTAAAAACGGTACAAGCTACCAGAAGATTTAGAGGCTATAACAAGGGATTTGAGTTGGGCGTCTTTTCACCAAACAGCTAACAGCTGTCATCAGCCTCACTTAAATACTATCTTCAAACAAAAAAGATTATGTGCAAAATCTTGTGGGCCACAATGGGATTATTTACTTAACTGCTTTCTGCTAGTAACCAACAGCTAGCTAGCATCTTGATTAAATAGCAAGATAGCCAAAACCTAGGATATAAAAGCAGCGTAGTACGTATAGACTCTAGAAAGCTGTATTAGTCTATTTATCTCAGTAGCTTCCAGCATAACATCTAACAACTAGCATTAATATCATTTGAGGAGGAATTAATCCAATCTGAGATGTATCAACACGGCAGTGCACACAGATGTTTAAAGGCTATATTAATATACCTACCTCAGTCGCCTTTTAATGAATCTATTCGCTAGCATTGTTATCCGAGGCATTGAGAACTATACGGACTCTCATTCCAACCAGAGGTGGCGGAAGTATGCTATAATTATGGCATCAGCATTTACAAAAGTATTCATTGAAAGCTTTGCCAGTAATCGATGCTAATACGAGACAAGGTAAGCAGTTTCATGAACTATCAATAGATGATATGTTAATATCATTTTCTTCCCCTCAAAACGAACAGAGAGCACAGGGACCCTGGCCTCGTCGCTTCAGTCTATGCCTACTATGTCTGAATATTATCCATAGGCATATATATGCCCATATACCGAATGATTAAGTACTAATGTTTGTACCTTGGTTTAAGCTACCTTCGTTGAGGACTATGCGAAATGTGAGAGCAATAAGCAGACATTCTCAAACTATAAGCTATACAATCGCACATTAAAATGAAACATGTACACATCGCAGTTATGGGTGTCACTAGTGCTGGGAAAAGCTCTTCAATCTTGATGTGCACCAACAAGGTCGTCAAGATTGGTCATTATTTAAAGTCCTGTGAGTGAATCGCCATAGCCTCCAATATTTACCTAACACGACAACTAATAGCCACGTACACTAGGTATTATAAGTGTTGAAAACATCGCATTAATTTTAAACGATCGGATATGCGTCCATCTCATTTGCTCGCCACGCTTTGACGACACTTTGCGCTCTGATGTACAGGTGCTCCAAGATCTCCACTGGTTCAGCAGGTCGTTTGAAGAAGGCACCAGGCTTAGCGGCATGATATATTTACACCGAATCACCGATGTTCGCATGACAGGATCTGCCCGCCGCAACCTTGTTATGTTTCAAAAACTTTGCGGTGAAAATGCCTTCTCGTCGGTCGTGCTCGCCACCACGATGTGGAACCTTGTTGAAGAGGCAACAGACGAGCAGCGCGAGCGAGAGCTCATCGAATCAGATGAATTTTGGGGCTATATGCACAATCAATGTAATCGTATCTTTCGGTTAGCCCAAACACGCAAGAGCTGCCTTAATATCATCCAGCATATTCTCTCTTTAAAATCAACAGTTGTACTAGAGCTACAAAATGAGATAGTCAATCAAGGGCACCAGATTGAAGAGACCAAGGCGGGCCTGCAGCTAAATGAAGATATCTTACGGGAGCGCAAGAAGTACCAAGCTGAATTACAAGCTATGAAGGAAAAAATGCACGAGACGATGGCGCTGAACAATGCTGAGCTGCAGCGCATCTTTAGAGAAGAGAACATCCGCCTCAAAGAAGAAGAACAGGCTAAGCTCAAGCAAGATTTGAAGGAAGTACAGGCGCGCAAGGATTACGAGTTCGAAGAGTTCAAGAGGCAACTGACGGATATGGAACGCGCGCGAAAGAGATATGACGATAACAACCGTCGCATGGAAGAATTCCTCAACAGTAAACAAAAAGAGTCATATAAAGAGCTGATCAACGGTAACCATATGGAGGTTTACAAGCCACAAAGCGAGGAAGAGGAGCTTCTCAAAGGTGACCAGAAGGAAGCTTACATACGGCCAGCCAATGGGTACACTAGCCACGGCGAACAAAATATCAACAGTGACGATACGCCACTTCATGCTGCGGTTCGGAATAGAAAGCCAGATGTGGTCGGATTTCTTCTTGATAATGGAGGGAATGTCAAGTCTAAGGATAAACTCGGCAACACTCCTCTACATCTTGCTACAATGACAGGACAAGCGAATATAGCCAAGAGGCTTCTTGACCGAAGAGCCAAAATCTCTGAGAGAAACAACAACTACAACACTCCGCTGCATCTGGCAGTGCAGAATGGGCAAATAGAGACGGCTAAGCTACTTCTTGTTCGACAGGCCGATATTGAAATGAGTGACTACCAAGACAACACGCCACTTCACCTTGCGGCATGGAGTGGTAGCGAAAGTATAGCCAAGTTGCTTTTTAAAGGGGGCGCGAAAATCGAAGCGAAAAACAAGAGTGGTAACACGCCACTCCATCTTGCAGCACTGAATGGGAAAGTAGATGTGGTCAAACTGCTTCGAAAGGGGGGGGCTGATGTCGAGGCTAAAGATACCGATGGAAACACGCCACTTCATCTTGCAAGTCTGGCCGGCAAAGTGGATGTGACCAAGCTACTTCTTGGTCAAAGAAGCCGCTGGTGGAGCGGTTGGTAACAAACACGTACTCTTCATCTTGCATTGCGGTATGGGGAAACAGAATCGGCGAAGGTGTTCTTGATTAGAAAAGCAAGAAACTTGAGGAGATAGGCAGCTTAGCACAAAGCAGCAGCCCTAGTTCACATTGCAGCGGATTATCTTTGCAGAATAAGATCGCCAATTACTATATATTCCCTGATAGCTCATGTATGTTGATAGAGGGGCTGATTACCGGCTCTTCTGCACCTTCCTTTTCTCTATACAATTTCTTTACTGGTACTTTTGACAGCCCTGAATCAAGTATTAACCCAGACGCTTACAGAGGTCCATGATGCGATGATAGTCCAAATAGACTCTCCAAGATGGTGTTTCTTCCAGGACAGTATGGCTTTGTCTAGTGAGATCTAACACGCATATAATGCATATCAAGAACCAGGCCTCAGGATATTGCGATAGCTCTTCTAAATGCCTCCGCTATCTTTATATATTATATGTTGATGACTTTTCTGATAAATTACAATGACTTCTCAACATCCATCGCTTCTCGAATACCCTCCTCAATAGCCGACACTCTAGCCTGCTCCAAGCGCTTAAGAGGCCGGCGAGGGTATCCTCCATAGCCATAGAAACTCTGAATCGCCTGTTTCGTACCCGCAATAGCAGCCTTTGTCAACGGCCAGTCGCCACGGCTAAGAACCTTTTGCAGCTTCTCGGCCTCCTCCTTCTTGCCCTCAGAATACAGATCCCAGACCTTGACGCAGAGCTTGGGCATGACGTTGGCACCTCCGGCAATGATGCCGCTGCCGCCACTGACAAGGGTCTGGAGGGTGAAATCGCACATGCCGCCAAAGGCCATGTACCCTGAGCCCTCCTGGAAGGGAGTCTTTGCGTTTGTGCCGAGGGCGACTCGTGTGAGCTTTCCGGTGTTGCCACATGTAAATTTAGTTCCGGTGATGTTCTTGTGCTCGGCCAGCTTGATCAGCAGGTCGCTGTCCATATCGACTCCAGATACGGCGCCGGGGTAGTTGTACAGGATAATTGGAATAGGGCTCTCGTCAGCCAAGGCGATGAAGTAGTTGTAGATGGACTCTTCGTCGGTCTGAGCTCGGTAATATGAAGGCGGCAGAACCAGAGCAGCTGCGGCACCAGCGTCAGCGGCCAGCTTGCACAGCTCAATGGCGCCTCTGACGCTGCCCTCGGTTGCGCCGAAGAGGACGGGCGTTGACTGGAAACCAGCGGCGTCGAGAGCTTCTCTTGTGGCCTTGAGGACGGCAATCTTCTCTTCTCTTGTGCAGTGGACAGCTTCGCCGTTGGATCCCATGACGACGAGACCAGCGAGGCCGGCTTTGGCGAGTCGCTCAGCGTGTTTCTTGATGGTGGGGATGTCGAGGTCTTCGGTGTTGGGGTCGAAGAAGGTCATGGTAGGGGCGTAGATGCCGCATGGCAGCGACTTGGGAGCTGCCATTGTGATTCTGGGTATATGAAAGCTCAAGAGATATTTGGGTATACTCGTAGGGGAACAGGGAGAGAATGAGGTTTTACAATGGAGAGAGAGAGGACAACGAAGTAGAAAGATGGCAGAAACCGAAAATGATATTGTAGTTCTCAAAAAGGCGGACCCAATCTTTATAAATACAAGTAGGTGCTCATCTATGAACACTCGGTCAAAGAATAGCCGGCGTTAGCCAGACAAGCTTGTCTTACAAAATGTACATGGAGGGGAAGCCACCGATCAGCTTCCGATATCAAGGTCATGGCTTACAATTAGGCTGACCCCGTCAGGAAATCAAACTGGAGCCTGAGCCGAAGACGGCGAGCGAGTAGAAGGAATTAGCGACTTGGAGGCCTTGGAAAGCGGCGGATTGGATATAAAACGGCCCATGACAGTGGATATTGGTGTAAGAGGATCATGTCGCGGCTCGGTCGATGATGATTCTGGGGAATCGAGGTACAATGGAGGAAAGTGGGATGTTCAGTGTAGAAGAATTGATTGGTGGAATTGCCAGTTTGATGGATTTTCCGCCATTCATATGTCGGTAAAAGAACCCCGAGCTAGATCCGCTGTACCTGGATTGAGCTACTCGCAATTCATCCGTCGGTAGTACGGCAATATGGAAGAAGCTAGGCACATGGCCAAGGACTCATGTACGTCGGGTTATTGTGGCCGAGTGTTGAAGAAGAGGCGTTGTTAGCTTCATTAATACTCCGTAGACGGAAGTCAAAGCGTTTCTCTGGCTCAGCTTTCTGTCTTTATACATTTCAAGGTTGCCTTTACTCACTTACATCGTGAACACATATAGGTGATGATTGATTACTGTCTCCAATGGCCTAACTACGTGTAGGTACTTGTAAGAACATAAGTACTACTAGTTGGTTGACAGAGCTAAGATGATGCGGGGTCATTGGCATTCAGCGCGGGGTAGTGACCTCCGAGACCATGAAAACGTGGGATTTACAGAGTCTTGTTTCAGCATCATGATTGCAATTGATGTTACAACTACTAGCTTTTAGATTGAGACATCAAGACTACAGTAGCTGTGTACACCTATAACCGCGTCTATCAGAAACCAGATAGCATCTTAATTACCTGCATTTGAGTCCATGCAAAGTAAAAGCCCACGATCCAGGCTGAGGGTCCCTGAATATGCAACTCGGTCTTTTTAATCCCTCCAATTGCTGCCCCGCCAAATGCCCCTCAATTCCTCCGTCTGCGCGCCGTCGACGTATGTAGGAGCTGTAACGCGACTCGGCAAGGCTGTGTAGATGGTCTTTCTTTTTCTAGCCTTTATAACTTGATCACATCCTTTGCTTCTTTCTTTAGCTTCCTTTCTCATTGAGTTGTCTCCTTATTCTAAGATACCCCAATTAATTCACCTCTCACCATGGCGACTCCTCTCAACGTATTGATGGTGAGTGAAGCTTCTCAAAACTTGTGTTCGTTGCGCATAGATAAACATATGCTAATTGTTCAACACAGATCGGTACCGGCGAGTACACCACTGGCTTCGTCGGTGGTGGAATGTCTGGCTCCGACAAAAAGGTGGGCGTCGTTGGCCTCACCCTCTTTGACCTGCGACGACGAGGCAAGGTTGGCCAGCTGGGCATGGTGGGCGTCAATGGCACAAAGTTTCCGGCAATCCGTGAGTATTGCTGTATTATAGATGAAATGACATATATGGATGCTAACTTTGGACGTATAATAGGCGAACATCTCGATAAAAACATCACCCAAGTCTACAACAACCTCGACACCTCCTTCGACTCGTTCCCCGCAAACGACAAGGTCGACGCCGACGCCTACAAGGCCGCCATCGACCAGCTCAAGCCCGGCGACGCCATCACCATCTTCACGCCTGATCCCACGCACTTCCCCATCGCCCTCTACGCCATCGAGCGCGGCATCCACGTCCTCATCACCAAGCCCGCCGTCAAGCTGCTGCAGCACCACGTCGAGCTGGCGCAAAAGGCCGCCGAAAAGGGCGTCTACGTCTTCATCGAGCACCACAAGCGCTTCGACCCGGCCTACAGCGACGCGCGCTTCAAGGCCCAGGCGCTGGGCGACTGGAACTACTTTTACTCGTACATGTCGCAGCCCAAGTCGCAGCTCGAGACGTTCAAGTCGTGGGCCGGCAAGGACTCGGACATTTCGTACTACCTCAACAGCCACCACATTGACATCTGCGACTCCATGGTCCAGCAGCGCGGATACCTGCCCGTCAAGGTCTCTGCGTCGTCTTCCAAGGGCGTTGCCACCAGTCTGGGATGTGTCGATGAGACTGAAGATACTATTTCTCTGCTGGTGACTTGGCAGCGCAAGGACGAGCCCAACAAGCGCGCCATTGCCGTCTACACGTCATCATGGACAGCTCCCCAGCGCGCAGGCATCCACACCAACCAGTACTTCCACTACCTGGCCAAGGAGGGCGAGATCCGCGTCGACCAGGCCCACCGAGGCTACGATGTCGCAGACGACCGCGCCGGCCAGCTGCAGTGGTTCAACCCCTTTTACATGCGATACGCCCCCGACGAGGACGGCAACTTCAACGGCCAGACGGGCTACGGCTACATTTCCATTGAGAAGTTTGTCGACGGCTGCCGCGCGGTCAATGAGGGCAGGGCGAAGCCGGCGGATCTGGATGCAAAGGGCCTGCCAACGCTGAATAACACGATTGCGACAACGGCCATTTTGGAGGCTGGACGACGGAGTATTGACGAGGGGCGCGAGATTCAGATTGTGGTGGAGAATGGAGCGTGGAAGCTGGTGTAAATTAAATAGCGAGTAATGAAGGAGTATAATGTACGAAAATGAAAATAAGATAGAATTGTAAAATTTTCTCAATCAAAATGCTGCTTGGTTGTAGCTTAATGCTGTCAACTTTGGTAGCTGATGCGATGCTTCTTATCTGAGTTGACAGACTTGAGCATGAACCCACACTACCAGCCACTAATATAAAATTTCACTGCAACACTGAGAACCTTTGTATCTCATATCACTACCACCGCTCATGAGGAAACACCACACAACAAGTAACCAAGCAAAAGATCGTTAAAAATGACCTTATCCCAAGACATCGACGAAGACGACATCTTCTCCAACCAGCCCTCCATCTCCAGCCTCCTCACCCAACTGCGCCGCAGCACCCTCACGCCTCACAACCGCCTCAAATCCATCCACGCCGACGCCGCCTACGTCGCGCAAGTCGCCTCTGCCTTTTCCACTCGTCAACAACAATCTCACGATCCGGGATCAGGGAAGAAGCCCAAGAGAAAAGGCAGGCCGCTGGTGGCGAATGAGCGCTGCGGGAGCTGGTACATTCCGCCGGAGAACAAGGACGGCAGCGCCTATTTCAAGAGCACGGATGGGCATGAGCGGGCGTGGAAGTTTAGCACTAGGAGGCTGAATTTGCATTTGATTGATTTGATTGAGGAGAATGATGGGTATGTATAAATTCCATTTGATCGTTATTTGCTCTATATTAAGGATGTAGTGAAGAGTATAGCATCGCTGACTTATATGGGATTAGGATCATCATTGTCGACTCAACCCGCCGCGGTAAACGTATGCTTTCTCTCATTTAAATCTGTTCACCTATATAAATCTTATACTGACCATTTGATAGGCATGCCTGATGCCCTCTCCACCACCATCCCCATCTGGTGCGCCGTCATGAACCGCGCCCTCCTCCCAGACCACCCCCTTTCCTCCAACCTCTTCCTCCCCCCTTACCTACCCGCATCAACACACTCCCAAATCCTCGCCCTCATACCATCATTCCTCGCTTCTCTCAAAGAACTCAACCTCACTCTCCCCACATCACTCACAAAACCTCTTCGCCCCCTCTGGATCACGCAAGAGTCATCCCTCCCCATCTCTCCAGATTCAGACGAGGAAGAAGAGAACGACAGTGAAATCGATCAACAAAATGTCATATTCGAAGACTTTAGACCTGTCATATGCTGCACCGCCAGCAGACGAGTCATTGGCAGCGAGGTAGACGAGGGCGGCTACATCCAAGGCGCAGGAGACGACACCGAGAACTGGGCCTTAGGACTCACCCCTGACGTCTTCTGGGCCAATACCACAGCTCTCCTTTCTTCCCCTGAAGCTAATCTTCCCGACCTCATCGTTCGTCTAGTAGAGGAAGCCAAGATAAAGCGCCAGGCCGGAGAAGGCAGTCAAACCGCTCTTCCGCGAAAACAACTCACACCGCACATATCTGTCCGTGCCATATCAACATCCCATGATCTCTCTACCCCACCGGTCAAGCAAGAAGACGAGTGCCTCATCCTACTTACCGACGCTTCTCCCACTCCAAAGGAATCATGGGTCCAGTCTCCAACGCATATTCGCGTCGACCTGGGCAAACACAAGACTGCCAGCCGCAATCTCCGCCTCGCCCTGCCAGAGATATGCTCCTTTGCAGCTAGTTTCCTACAGAAACACCATTCAGCATCAGATTCCTCAGCGAGTGAGAGCAAAAAACCACCGCAGATTGTTGTAGCCTGTGACTCGGGCAAGGACCTCTCAGTGGGAGTCGCCCTTGCGCTGTCATGCTACCTCTTTGACGAACAGGGCAACTTCCGCATCCCTGATGAAAATGCGTCGTTCACAAAAATGCTGGTCAAGATTAGGCTAGGGACCATCATGACGGTGTATCCAGAGGCGAATCCAAGCAGGACGACATTGCAGAGCGTAAACAGTTTCCTGATGGACTGGAGTAAATGAATCACAATTAAACATTTGTATATAAAGAAAGCAGTTAGATCAGATAGGCTCATTCCAAGACCGTCAATTCATACCGTCGTATCTATTCATATCTAGCCTTTTGCCAGCTCTTTTTCTTTCTCTATTTTTGTTTCTTTCTTCTCTTTATTAAGCAAGACGTTGAGCACCAAAAGGCTCTAAAATATAAAAGGCTTCAATCCAAAACACAAAATGTAGAAAACGAGCAAAAAAAGCTTGTTTAAACCTCGCCCTTCTCAATCTTCGCCAGCGCAGCAGGAAACTCGCTCCAGTCACGCATAATCACCACCGCGCCCGCACTCCTCAACACGCCCTCCATCTCCTCCTTCTTATCATCCGCATAAGGCCCAACATAGCCAATCGTCTTGATCCCCGCCCTCGTCGCACTCAGCGTGCCGCTCTTGCTATCCTCCACCGCAACGCTCTCCTCCGCCTTCTTGCCCAACACTTTCAGCGCATGCAGGTAAATCGCCGGGTCCGGCTTGCTCGTCGGCTTCTCCAGTGACGTCGCCGCCGAAAAGACCACGTCCCCAGGGAAGTACTTGTCCTGCCCAACCTTTTCAATCGACGCGCGCACTCGCCTCAGCGCCGACGACGACACCACGGCGAGCTGGTACTGCTTCTTGGCTGCCAGCGCCTGCAGCTGCTCGTCGACGCCGACGCACGGCTTCAGCGAGGCTTTCAGCTTGGCAATGACGGCGTCCTCCTCCATCAGCACGTACTTCTCCAGGTCGTCGGGGGCAATCTCGATGCCGTGCGTCTTCTGCAGCGTGGTGAGCATGCCGCGGAAGTTTTGGCCGACGAACTCGGTGATGAGCGTCTCGCCGGTGAACTTGACGGGGACGTTGCGCTCGGCGCAGATTTGGTTGATGAGGTCTGCGCAGGCCTCGAAGGCGAGCTCCTCGGAGAGGACGAGGGTGTTGTCGCAGTCGAAGAGGATGGCGGTGATCTGAAGAATTAATTAGCGAATGTTGGGGAAGACAGTACGGAGAAGTAGAGTAATGGTAGTGACTGGTACTTACTTCAGGCATTTTGATGGTATATTCTAAAGATAATATTATTCCAAAGAAGAGAAAAGAAGAAGAGAGGGTATCTAATTAGATTCTAGGTTCGCAATGGTATGAAGAGAAAGAAAAGGAGAAGGAGGAGAACAAAACGAGCGAAGCAGCAAGTATATAAGCCCAACCCACAGCACGTCGTAAAGACTAAACGCCTTTAGCAGCTCTCCACACAGCAACACACGGGAGTTCGCAAGTCCTACTCCAAGGCCCAGTTAGAGTGCAGTGCCATCTGTAAAATTACCTCATATGAAACAATGCGGCATCGTGTAAAACGCATTTCGCATGCAGGCCCCCTCAAAATCCTGATTCTCGCCGTTTACAGAAATGTCGTAGCCATGCGCAATTGAATCATAACTACATGTTAACTCAATTTTTGTCTCTCTTATTCTATCGTCTAAATCACATGCTAATAAAATAGCTACTACACTCAAATTATCAGCACCGCCATTCATTCCATCGACAATCCCAAAACAATGGCCTTTTACTGCATCCCCCTTGATTAGCGTCTCTTTTTTCTCCTTCTTATTTCCCTAAATCTACATCCTAGAGTCTCGCAGCTTCTTCACAGCCTTGCCTTGCTTCACCCATCATTTTACCCCTCCCCCTGAAATCCTTGCCCAGTGTCGTCATTGCCCCTCCTTCGGAACCATGTTAGTGGACACGCTCGCTTGCTTTTGACTCCATAGCTTGAAATCCGGCTGCGGGCGGCAGTTTTGCTTGCTTACAAGATGCTGCTGCTGCTGCTGCTGTTGCTGCTACCAAATCAAATGTTATATATTACAGCAATACATCATCAAATGCGTCGAGCCAATGAATACAGCTACTCTAATCAGAACTGCGCTTGGAATTCTCCTCGTGCTTTAAATCCCCGTGACCACCCCATGGAACGCAGCCGCCCGTGGCTGAGACCAGCATGTCACTCTGTAAAGGCCGTAAGAATAAGTGATGATATCGTCATGACAGCACTGTAATTAAACAGCCCGCAGGGGTTGTTGCAAGCGCTAATTTGAAAACCCACAGGCCGTACCATTCGAAGAATGAAGTTGATGAAGCAACCAAAAAAATGCTACTGCTTGTATAAACAATTTTTACCAAAATAAATCCGCTATAAGTTCAGTTGATCAAATCCATCCCTCCATCCATCCGTCTCGGTACGGCTTTGGGCTACAACACCCGACTAACATGAACACGATTACTATAGTGAAGTAAAGCCTCTTTCAAGTCCACCTCAACCACAATATCCTAGTAATGTCTTTTTCTTCCATCATGTCAACAAAGAATCCACCGCGTGCTTTGAACTCTCCCAGAAATGCATCCCTGAAACGCCGTAATCGCTGTCAATTCGTTTTGACAGTGCAAAAAGTGCCCAAAAAAAGTAAATAATAATAAAAACAAAGAAGAAGAAAACACGCCAGCTTGCCATCATCGTACTATCAGGCGGCATCGTACCGCCCTATCCATGTCGGACTGCACAGACATTCCCAGCCTTGCAAAAAGGGGTCTCGTGGCTCGGTTCCTGAGGTCCTGTTCATGTCCCGCATACCAAGCCCTCTGTCGCTATGTGGATATATTGTTCTTTTCCCCCTCTCTCAAGCTCTGTGCGTCCCAAAAAACTTCTTTTTCTAACATTTTTGTCCTTTACAAAATCTCTTTGAGCTGTGCCTTTTGATCTTGGGACAAGCTTGATGGGAAATTGACCTTGTAGCGAACGATAAAGTCGCCTCGTTGGCCAGGCTTCTTCGTCATGGGCATTCCCAGCCCCGGATACCGATCTTCACTTCCGGGCTGGGTTGGGCCGCCTTTTTCTATGCTGATTTGCTTGCCGTCAATTGTAGTGACTACTCGCTTCCATCCAGTCAAGGCTTCCTTTAGGTCCAAGGTAACGGTGTGCACAATGTCGTTGTCTTCTCGCTTGAAGAGGGGATGATCTTTCTGTAAGTCAAGTAGTTAGTAATAGTTCATATCAAAGTATGTATGAATTCAGTGGTGGGCCAGCTTACCTCTTCAACGATGAAATGCAAATCTTGTCTACCACCCTCTACTTGATCGCCAACTCCGTTAAACTTGATTTTAGATCCCTTCTTCAGACCCGGCTTGATGGGTACTTCCAATATCTGGTCGGTTTGCACTCGCTTTCCGGTCTCGTCAAAAGTCTTGCGCTTAATCTTCATCTTCTTTGTCGTTCCATTGAATAACTCTTCGAGAGAAAGAGGTAGCGGCCGTTCAACAGTGGTAATTTCGGGTGTTGGTTCGCGGTTCCTGGGCGCCTCAGCGAAGCCAGATCTCGCCCTCGTTCGTCCCGGCCGAGGACCGCCGCCGCCGCCGCCGAATGATGAACTGCTGAAGAAGCCAAAATCGTCGTCGTCGCCGCCTACGCCGCCACCACCGCCATGCATGTTGCTACGCATAAACTCTGTAAATATGTCTTCGGGGTTGTTGAAGTTGTACGCCTTGGAGCCGTTTCCGCCAGTGCTGAAATGGAAAGTCCTGGCGCCGCCGCCGCCTCCCGGCATCCCTCCGAAGTCGAAACCACCGAAGCCGCCAGGCATACCGCCTGCTCCCGCTTGGAAGTTGGCCCCTGGACCGCCTTCGGGAGGAGGAGCACCACCCCGCAGCAGGAACTCGAGGCCATATTGGTCATAGATTTTGCGCTTCTCCGGGTCGGACAGGATCTCGTAGGCTTGGGAACACTCCTTGAATTTTTCGGAGGCATTGGGGTTGTCCTTGTTCTTGTCAGGGTGCCACTTCAAGGCAGCTTTTCTGTATGCGAAGTTGTGGTTAGCATCAATGGTCAATTCTCTGTTCTCAACCGGGAATATGCTGGTTGGGCGGTAAGCTGTGTGGGGAGGAGGAGGCTTGCGGATTGGTCATGCTCCCCAATTGCCACCCACAGCTAGCTCTTGGCCCAAGCAATGACGACAAAAGCAAGGGAAGCCAAAGGTAAGGGACGGAAAGCAAATCGTCAAAAATAAATGAGGTTATCCATACATACCTGTAGCCTTTTTTTATTTCATCTTGCGACGCTTCAGGTTTGACACTCAGAGTATCGTAGAGCTTGGTCTCCTTCACCATCTTGATGGCTGCCGGATGACAGTGTGAGTTCTCCCTAGGTAGCAGTTGGTGGGGTGATGATGTCGACAGTTAAAAAAGTTCAAATGAGTCGAGTGCAAAAGAGTAGAGTTGACACTCGGTATCGTAGCTTGGTCGAAGCACAAGAAGAAACACAAGATTGCCTTTTTGTCTTCGTAGTATTGAATCGTAGTGAAGGAAGGTGAAAAGAAAGAGAGGGTAAGAATCGTTTGGTATGGAGAATATGGAGGGGAAGCTGGGACACAAAGTGAGAAAGAAGATGGCCACTACCAATTAATAGGCCCTCGATAGCCCCGGAACCTAGTCAGTTGTCAGGCTTAGCACCTGTAGCAGGGTCGAGTGAGCCGTGGGTGGGGCCGCTGGTGCTGGGACCTTGTAGAAGCTTCCCGCTACCGCCTATGACGCACGAGACCGCTGGGGTTTGGACTGTGGAAGCAGTATTGGGTATGCTGAGAATATCAGTCGGTAGGACAAGAGCATTGACCGTATATCCCGTTTGATCGCCGCAGACAGGATGTCCAATTGATATTCCGACGAGACAGGAGATTGGACGTGGCACGGCTTTTATATCGGGGCGGCTGGCTTATACCTGGAGGCAAGATAATGCACCCTGGGAGGTGTCAATGGCGGCTGCAGCAGTTGGTGGGAGCGGGCTCGAGGCATGCAGCACCGCAGTGAGCCAATGAGCAAAGCAGGAGGCGGCGCAACGACCGAGGCCCAGTGCACGGATAGCGAGTGATGTGCTGCGTACGAGTACGTGTGTTGTGATGCGTTGTGGATGCGATGCGATGCGGCGAGCCAGAAAATGCCTGCAGCTGCCATGTACTAATTCAACCGGCAGCGCCAACGCACAGCAATGGAGAGCAGCAGCAGCAGCTCGTCGGAAGTAGGGATAGAAGAGGAAACCAAAAGAGGGGAATGGAGCGGGTTTGTCTCTCGATTTATCTTCTGCTCATCCTCCTATTTATTAATATCCAACTCTTTGCTTTCGCTCGTAGCAGTACAGGATTGATAGCCAGGTGACTCGCAAACGAGCAGGTGATGCTTTTTTTCCCGCCCACTCTCCATGTACACGCAAGTACCTCTTCCACCACAACGTGCTCGCATGTACATTCGCTTCGTGACGAAATACAAGCTGTGATACGCATTGATGCAATTTCCCAGTCACAAAAGACGATATTCCATTCGTGATAAGAGCACATTTCATTTACACA
>NW_020171349.1:724063-851809 GCF_001481775.2 Trichoderma gamsii
AAAACGATATTCCATTCGTGATAAGAGCACATTTCATTTACACAAACTAAAATAAAAAAAAAAAAAAAAAAAAAAAAAAAAAAAAAAAAACCTCTCTTTCTTACATTCATCCCATCTCATCTCGTCTCAGCCATCTCATCTCCGGCTCAGGTTACCTTGCCGCTCACTCTACCTATTAAAATACCACATATCTACACTACAAAATGCTACCTTTACGTTCAAATCAAATGATCGTATAGTAAATTGTAATAACAATAACAACACTGCAGGTCCATTCGGCCCACGAGCAAGACAAACAGATTCGAGCCCAACTGCCAGGAACCCCCAAAACAGCTCGCTGGCAGCGCTAAGCCCCACTTGGCAACCGACCACTTTGAAACCACGAGGTTTGCTAATGTATGCGCTGTTCTATCAATAACACCGCCCCGGCCACGTCACGATGTAGGCATTCACTATAAACAGTCGAAGCAATTACCCCTGCACCTACGACTACTATCCTCTCAAATTGTTGACGAAGTACCCCGTCGTAAATCCTTGCTCGCCCATTAATATGGCTCACATGCATCCGACACAGGTACAAGGGGGTTTGTGATAGAACGTGCATGCTCATACGAGTTCGGGGTACATGCCTCCAGATCATCAGACTAGAGCACCTAGAGAAGCAGCTAAAATAAAGGGTATCCATATCTCAGTAGACATTGTTGAACCTCTAAAGCATCAAAGCGCTATTACTGTGCTCTGTGCAACATACACAGCTTTCCGCCAGGGTCCCATGGAAGCTTCTAGAAGCTTCTATGCCTCAACTTCTTTATGCCTAGACAACGAAACATCGCAAGATTAATCAAGGCATGGTTGAAACATTAATGAATGATACCAAGCAATTGACAGTAATTGTATATAAATTAAACAGTTCATGTGTACAATAAGGCATAATAGAGCAGCAAAGTACAACATAACCGGATTCTTCGTATCGTGCCTGAGGATTCTAAGCTGTACTAATATCAGCCAACTCCATCACCTCAGAGTAAAAACAATATCATTATAGTTTTCAGCAAAACCCGCTTAAATATGCTACAGTATCAACTGACAGGGTGAGCAGACAGTTGGCCTACTCAGTTAGCCCCCTATACAATGGGCCGCCAGCGCTTTCCTTTTCTCTTCCTTGGTATCATAACCACTTCCATAGTCTTTCAGTGCCTTATAAGAGCTTCTTTCTAGTCCTGAACATCCGGAATTTCCATGTCCATGCTCAAGTCCTTTCCTCCCTCGGTCGCTTGTGAGGGTCGTACCAACGTCAGTGGTCGAGCTCTTTCTTGCATCTCCGGACCCTTATTCATGCTTTCATCCATCACATTGTTCTCGTCGTTTGGCTGACTGACTTCGAGAGACGGGGGTGTTGGCCGTTGCGCTTCACCTTCGTCCGCCGCCAGCGTATCCGGGGTCAGAGTTGCAGACTCGGCGTTCATCTGTGCAGAGACTCCGTGATCTCCAAACTTGGTTTCAAATTCGGAGCCCCTGGCGTGCTCCACAGTGCTTCCAGACATGTCTATCATTTCCGTCTGCGCTTCTTCAAGCTGTCCATCAAATACACTTGCAAATGGGTCTCTATCCTCGCTGCCAATAGACGCCCGGTTGCTATCCATCGAATCCATACTGTCTCTATGTTTTCTCTTGGAAGGTGAGAAAGCATCCACAGATACGCGCACCCTTTCCTCTCTGGTGTCAGCGGCAGGTTGTCTAAGCTCTTGTCGGAATGCCTTATTATCCGATTTGGCAAACATGTTCAAAGCATCTGACAGCGGCGCCTTTGGCGTCGAAACTGCTTCCTCGGTAGCATATAGGAGCAGCGGTGTCTTTGTTTCGTACCATACACTCTTCAAAATTCGCTCAATATCGATTTTCTATCACCAAACAAATAAGCATCAATTCCGGACGAGCTATAAAGGGTCGTATGTCTGAAGCAAAAGGGGGCTTACCTCTGATTTGACTGGCTGGTCTTCGTCGGTACAAAGTTCCAGTCGCCACCACTGGTCAGTCGGCACGTCTGAGCTCTCTGGGCCCGCCGACTCCGAAGGGACTCGCTGACAGACATAGACAATATCCTTATCGGTTGCTATGCCTCGGAGGAGATACTTCTTGCATGTCATGGGCTTTGGCCGGCCTGGCTTCTCCGGCTTCGTCAACAGTCTGCCAAGGAAGCGCTGCTTGGCTTGAATCTGCTCCAGCTGGGCACGGAGGTCTAGAAAGCTCAGAGTCAGTATGTCCATCGTTAAAATTTTGCTTTGTAGAGACGGAATGCAATTTTTCCTACCTTCAGTTCTTGTTTCGATGTCGGATAGTATTCGTTCTGTCAGCAGGAGCACCTCATTCACCTGCTTGGAATGCGTAACCTGCTCGTCAGTCATCTGACAAGGAGCGGTCCTATAATCAGGATACTTGTTGATGTCGAACGCCGAAGCCTCCATTCCTTGGAATTGTCCAGCGGTTTCTAGATAATTGAAGAATACCTGCCACTGCTCCTTAGCTTTGGCAATCATTTCACTCTTATCAAGCGACAGTTGATTCCAGTCATTATGCCATTCCTGCAACCGCCGCTCTTCCGTTGTCACTCTATCAATGTCGTTTTTAGTCTTGCACCAAGCAGACATTATTCGTCTGGCTTCCTCCTTACGGCTAGCCAGATATCGCTCAGGATAGAAGACCTCGGGAATTTCAAATGATTCGGGGGGGCCTTCAGCGCCAACCTTGATGACAAACACCTCGCCCATATTCTGGAACATGGCCATTCTTGACGTCTCATTAGGATCCGCCCATGACAGCACGTCACCCCACATCAAATAATCGAGGGCCTCGTAGAGTGTTTTGATGTGAGTGTAATCAGGCCGCCTATGGTCGAGTACCAGTAATCCAAACCTCGCATCGTCATAAGTTTTGCCGCTTACATCGTCACCACCAACATTAACCAAAGACGCCTCTTGATATAACGGCGCAAGAATCTCCTCATACCCCAAGCGTTCGTAAAATGCCCTTTCTACACCATTATGGGCGTTTGCAAGTAATTCGGTTAGCGTATTAACAGTTCCATAACTTCTCTCCGTCGAATCGAGGAATGCCATGAGCCGATGTATTTCCTCTTCGAAATTTGCCTTCGGTATCTCATAGTTGCCGTCACCCCATGTCGAGTTCTCGGTCTGTATTTCGCGTAAAACATTTGGAGGGAGGATTTCCTGCCCATTCCACCACTGGCTATTAAACCCATACGAGGCCGCTGGAGCGCCGCACTGCAGTAGAATGTTTCTCGCCAATGGAATCTCGTGAAGAATGGTAAGCAGGCCGCCCAAGCTGTGGTTACCGACCGAGGTGGATCCTGTAACGATGAACGCGGGAACTTCGGGATCTCGCTTTCTTTGAGACGGCGTAGGAGCGCCTGGTAACTTTGCCTTTAGTGGCGCAACAGGGACCATAGCCCAGTTGCTCTGATCATAATCGGAGCGGTTCGCAGGGCCAAAGTACGGTGTTGAAGTGGAGTGGTCCATCACTCCAGACTCCTGTGGAGGCAGAGAAAACCCTGCTTCTTCTGCCGACTCTCGCAGAGCTCGTTGCATGTCGTCTTCTTCTTGAGAGTTCATGGTGGGGCCTGCTATTAACATTGTCAGAACGTCATCTTCCCCGTGCGAAGAGCAGAGTACTACCAGCTGCGTCTCCCGCAGCCCAGTCAATCATATTACCAAGTGGAGATCTATTGTTCGATCGCGATGGTGGTCTTGATGGTGCTCCAATAGGGTAGCTAGGGGGAGGAGGCGTCACTCCCTGTACAATGTCGTTGCCTTCTAACGATTCGATATGAAATGCTGCGAGGAGCGTCAGCCACCACATCATCCATTCCCACGTCGCGGATAGTCAGCCGGTTCATACATATGCCTGCGTTGTTGCCAGCTGTGCCGTCTCTATCTGCTGAAAACATTGAGTCGTTCCAGGCCAACGCATATTTTTGTCGGAACTGCGACGATGCAAGTCAACATTTGCTTTCATTCCGCCCACTGCATGCAGGAGGGGTAGTGCAGCATACCGATTCAGAATTGTCAAAGTATTGCATAACAACAGTTTCGACATTGCGATTATTATTCTGCAAGAAAGTAATTGCAGTTAGTATCCCTTCATCCCTCGAGATGAGCCGGTGGTGATGTGTAAACAAACTCTCAGTGCGTTGATAATCATAATGCGGTCATCGACGGGGTTGAGGCCCGCAAAGTCAACGACTTGCGACACCTCGTCTTCGGAAGGCTCCATGGAAGCCATTATGAATAGCAGCAATACCGATCTCTCTTCAGATAGCTATATGAATTCCGTAGCGAAAGAACGGTGGAGCCCAAACTGGAAGTGCGATTTCTGGGAGCGGCCTCTCGTTCAACAAGGCGGGACAGCTGACCCTAGCCCCAGAAACGTCGTCGTCTGCGGACAAAAGACATGAACAAAGGTATGCTTGAAGCGAAAACAGAGAGCAAAGAGAGTTAACAATAACGTGTCAAAAAAGCGGCGGGGACAAGCTGCACAAGTCGGGGATATGCAAGCTCTTGGATATGGAGAGTGAGGCGTCTAGGACTGTGGTTGATGTTGATGTTGGATGGAGCTGCCATGTCCTTGTCCCACTGCGGGCAAACGTCAGTCCAGGGACTATGCCGGGGCGATAAGATAAGCTGCGGGCAGCTATGTATGCTAGGCCGGCGGGATAGAGGGGCCACTGGCTACTGGCAGCGGTTATGGCTGCTGATGCTAGCGGCACTTTCAGGTACCTGCGTTTCTTTGTCTGCTTTGGATCGCAGTGCATACAACTCCATGGGCCTTGCAGAGAGATGTTGCTGCCGAGAGTGAAAGCGACCACGCAGTTACTTATATCCTCTAGTCTGGTAGCTAGCAATAGCTGCTCTTCCTCGCAGATTACGCGGCTTTTCACATCAAGTGATTGAGCATACGCTTCCACGAGCGGCTAATGTTTGCCACGTAATTTTTACACGTGGTCCCAGCGAGGAGGAGTGTTTGTAATTTGGGCTGCATGTTCCAAAGAGCAATGTATTGAGTTTTAAGAGACAGAACCAAATGAAAAGAAAAAGTAAAGTGTTTATGCTTGGTACCACAACGCGTCTATACGCTTCTGTCTTCTATATAAATGCGAAAGACTGTTAAGACGCAAGCTATAATAAACGATAATCCCGCTAATGAAATATGAAAGCCTCATAACCCAAATGGCCTAAAAAAAAAATCCAAAGCTACAGGAAACAGGACACGGAAAGAAAAATAAATAAATCATCCTCATGGCTCCAGAGTAGAGAGATGCCGCGCCATGACACCAAAACTTCCCTTGGATCGTTCCATGCATGGGTAGGGAAGATGCCGCCAAACGCCGCAAAGATACAACTGCTTTATAAGTAGGAAATGCCTTGTCGGTAATAGCAAAGCGTGATGCTATCCGACTTTTTGCTTGCTCGCTCGCTCTCGATAAACTGTCCGAAGTGTCCAACAGGTGTGAGAGTGTGAGAGCAGAGCAGCTCGTAGAATCTTGTCGTTGCTACTCATTTGTCATCCTCGTCTTCGAAATCATCATCAAAGTCGTCCTCCATGTTCTCGTCGCTGTCGCTGCCGCCAAAATCCTCTTCTTCGTCTGTCATGTTCCAAAAGTCTGTATCGTCATCGACCGGTTTTACCGGCGTTGGAGCCAGTTCTTCCATCGAAGGCATACGCGCACCTTCTGGCCTGCCCTTCTGGGTCTCTTCCACTACAATTCTTGCCATCCGGTCGTAAAACATACGATTGTCTCTGTACAAAACACTGGCATCGACGTTGGCTGCCGAATTAATCTCGGGGTCGTCCATCAGCAAAAGAACGGATCGGAGGACCGATTCAACTCCATGAAGCACATTCCATCGCTCGCTCGCCAGTTCACCAGACTGCTCGTCTTCGCCCGGCTTATGTAGAATAGAGATGCAGAGGTTTCCGTCGAGATACACGTTGGGGTGGATGATGTTGGGAGTGAGGAATCTGAAGGCAGGTGGCTGGTAGGGATAGTCGGCTGGGAATCTCATCTCGGCCTAAGGTTTTACGTCAGTCCCTCGTCGCACTCTAATGAGAACAAGCGCAATGCGAGATGAGTTGGTGCAGGGCGTCTTACCTTGAGAAATGCTCCATGCCAAACGCTATCAGGGTTTACGACCCAAAGTCCGATTTTCCACCTGAGGAGGTTGACTTCGTCCGTCTGATATGGTGAGCAAGGTAAGTCGACTATGCTTTGATCGGTTCGGAGGCACTTACGGTAATGTCTACCCATTTTTCCTTCTGGAGAGCCCGCAGCTCTTGCATGAGACGTTTCTGGGCCATGATGCCGCTGTGGTGGTATCAAAGAATGGATTTTTCGTTGGGGTTCGAAAAGTTGGTCTATCGATGCAGAAGACCCTTTCTCTCCTCGCTGTTCCTCGTTACGACTGCTTGGGAAGAAGATGCCACGAGAGCAGCCGTATTTGGTAGGTGGCTGTCGGTAACAACCGGGGAGAGAGTGAAGGGCGAAGGGGGCGAGCGAACGGGACAAAGAGGGCGAGTGACGGCTAAGAACAGCGAAGGCTTGATGCCGTTGTCCAAAAGAAAAGCAGGGAAAGAGAACAGGCGTGTACGCAGCAGAGATCCAAAATGAAGAGAAAAAAACAAAAGAGAGCAAAGTTGCCGGCTCCCAAAGAGATTGAAAGATGAAAGGGAATTTCCGAGACTCAGCCGGGGCCTAAGCAGAGGAGTGACGGCATCAGGTGGCTGCAGCAGGTGACTGCCGCAATTACCGGGCGGTGAAGGCCCCGACTCTCGCTCTGTTGGCGGCCAGCGCTTCCTTGGGTCCCGCCAACATGGGAGGCAGTTCCTCGCTTGGGCCTAGCACTGTTTTAGGGGTGATTGATTCTCAGGCGCGTATCAGCCACCCGTATCACGACTGGCAGGTCTTCTCAAGTACACTTCATGTCAGCTTGCTGCCGGAAGGTACTTGGTCGGTACTCTTTTAGCCGCCAAAGCCAGTTTCCCGGATCGTCTCAGACAGGGAGAAAAGGAACCATGCAGTACGAGATAATATTGAGTTTCGTACGGTTCAGGTATTGCTGGCAATTAGCCGGCATGACATGCTGCTGTATACGAAAACTGTTACTACTAGTACTACTAGTACATAGTACATTCAGAGAAGAGTTTCGATTGCACCATCCACTGTGCCTTACATGAATCCATCTAGTCCAGCACTCGGAGTAGCCCGAATACTTACTGCCACTGTAGGCACTTATTAAGGGATGAGGTCAGACAGCCACCGTGGGAAAAAAAGAAAAGAAAAGAAGATGAGAGAAAAAGCCACCAATCTTACTAGTTGCATTTGCAAAGCAAGGAGACCAACCTGTGCCAGTGAGATCCATGGGAATCGCTTCAGCTCGCCTCAGCGCGCACCAACTGATGCAAGGGACTGGCTCATTCTCATTTCATAGGCTCCTAAAAATACGTCCAGCGCTAATCAGCAGCGGTGCGACGCAGGAAATGGCTCGATCAGCTCCCGGTGTCTCGATGATGCATATGCGGCTGAATCCTGCAGCCTTTGTGTGGTTATACATGGCAATAGCATCAAACGGCGTGCTTGTGAATAGGGAGGGGCAGTCACTGGGTAAAGAATAATGCTTGGAAACTGCTCGTATTACAGTAGTCTAGATTCCATCATCAGATACTCCTCACATCATGCGTATAAATCCCCTTCATCCTGATAAATCATAGTACATGCAAGTGCCTGATCGGAAGTTGTACAAGAACGAATGCTTGGAGCCATTCTTTGTTTCATACTTCCGCCTCCATGTAGTAAGCTGGTCGCGAATCTCGCGAATGCATTTCTTCTCCGAGGTTGTGACGCTATGCTCCGCCGTTCGCCAGCTCTCTGGGTCGGATAGGCTGGTTTCCTGCACGAGCTCCATTAGATGGTCGCTCATCTCGATAGCCAAGATCGGGCCTTCGAGAAATGAATTCATCAAAGCAGCTGCAGTGATTTGTGCTTGCTCCACAACTGTGCGTCGGTTAAACTTCTTGCTCTTGGTCTGAGCAACCATGATCTTGACCTCCTGTTCGCAGTCTCTCTCGCCTTGCGCGGCTGGCTCTGGTGTTCCACGAAACTTTGCTGCGGATCTGGCGTCTCGGTCTCGAATCTCAGGCTTCAACCAAGAAAACAGCTGTGCCATAGGGAGGTCTACGTCTGGCACATCTTTCTTTCCCACAGTCTTGATCTTCAGCATAGAATCCTGCTTGATGATTATAATCCAAGAGTAGTTTTCATCTCGATGTTTCGACATCAAATCTTCCGGCGATCTCGAGTCCTTGGCAAGCTCTGCGCTTATATCGTGTGCCCAGAGCAGCCGTAATACTTCAATGCCAGAAGATCGAAGAATACCGGCGTCAAAGCTTGCTACCAGTATATCGCACTAGAAAGCTCACTGTGAGTAAGGCATCGCAACAGTTGCAGGGTGAAAAGTTTACTTACGCGCTTGCCGGTAAACATACTGCTTACATCTTCTTCGCTCTTCTTCAAAAATGAATAGCCACCGGACTTGGGTGCTTTCGCCAGTCTTTCCCAGGCTAAGCTGAACCCAACAGCATGGCGTTTTTCAAACTGTCCTCCAATCTTAGGACGCTGCTCGTTAATCAGATTGTCATACCGACCGCCAGCGGCAAAGACATCTTTAGCTTTTTTATCGTAAATGCATGAGAAGAGAATGCCACCGATATAAAAGCCTTCTTTAAGACTGTTCAGTGGGTTGAGGTAAATCTTGGTGTTGACACCCAATCGTTTGGTATACTCGACAACTTCTTTGAGGTGCGCAATTGTTGATGCGGCACGTTGATACATATCGCTACCTTCGAAAACTGATTTCAACTTTGCAAATGCTTTGTTTGGTGTATCTGTTTCATGGCGTTAGCACTGACACCAATACATCTACTTAATACGCTGGTAGAAAATCAAGTCTTACCTCGAAAATCGAAACGCTGAAGCTCATCAATGCTAGTCGCTGAAATGCCCACAGCAGGAGACCGGAGCTCCATCCTAATCTTCTGCCACGTGTGATTGTGAATATTTAACCTAGATAATACATCTGCAGCTGCTCTCCTAGATGAAGGCTGAATACCACAGTATTCAAAAATTAGCTGTAGAATATCGGAGTGTCCGATATGGAAACACATCTGGGATGCTGACAAGGATGGGAATGTGTGGATAATCTCATCCAAGACTTTCAACACTTCTGCCTCTTTCAAAGCGAGATCGAGAGTGTCGATCGTCACAATGTCAAAGTCTACTTCACCAAACATCTGAGGCTGTCCCGTATCTTGCTTGTCCCTAAATACGCTACCAAAGGTAAAAGTGCGTTGCAAAGGAGGAGATTGTGAGTGCTTCGCCAGCATTCGGGCATGCCCCATTGTGAGGTCATAAGGAAGTTGTAGGACAGTCCCGTTGGAATCCAGAAGTCGAACGGCATTATCAGCGTAGTGCATAGTCTTGGGATATATCGAGGTCCTCGTCGCTTCAAGAGCGCCATGACGACGAAAAATGGCCACTAATTCGTTCTTGACAATGCTCTGGTTAAGAAGCTCCCCTGCACTGGGCGTGGTGCCATTCATGTCCCATGCAAAATTCTTGGCCGCTTCCACGGGTCGTGCAAACAATGTAGACAGCATTTTTTGATAATAAGGCGAGTTTGGATCTGCCAGTCCCGCCAACGTTCGCCTGATAGTCTCGCTTTCCATCTGGACTGGTAGTTTACCACTCTTAAGAAGGTCGGCACTAGATGGTCGTTCTTTGGGACTGTGGTTCACAAGCGAAAGGATGATTTCAGTTTGTGTTTTATCCGCGGGCTTGAAATCTGAGGGAAGAACCGGGGTAGGCCGTCGGAGCTGTCCAAGGACATCAGCCTTTTGCATACCCATCATTGGCAGATAGCACATCTCAAAGAAGATGATTCCGAGAGAATACATCTGTGGGCGAGTTAGCATCGGTCATTAGTCAATTAATGTTATGCATGTGCAACATACGTCAACTTTAGTGCTATATTGCCCATTAGATGCAGATCTGACTTCTGGAGCGGAGTAATAAGCAGTCCCTATACTCCTAGTCATATCGTCTGCCTCATAGCCGTTGACAGTGGTTCGATCCACAGAAAACTGGCCGCTCGTTGCCAAGCCAAAGTCGCCAATCTTGATATTATCCACACCATCCGTACTGCTTGCAATGAAGATGTTCTCTGGCTTGAGATCACGATGAACAATACTCAGCGAATGAATGTGTGACATCCCTTCGAGAATCTGCCTAAACAAACGCCATATTTCTGTGTTGTTTTTGTATAGCTTCCGCGCAATAAGATCTCTTAGAGTCTAGGGTTTAAAGTCAGTAATTGCGCAAGAATCATGGATATCTCATACGTACTCGTTTTTCACAGTACTCCATTGAGATATAGAGTACAGTCCGATAAGACCGGTGCATCCGAGCGCGCCGTTGCAGGACAGCCAGTTTGTCTTTCTCATAATGTTTTTCACGATTACCAACAGAGTCCATAAGAGAGCTCTGATCATCGTCTTCTTCCTCGTCAGATGAGTCATGTTCTTCATCATCTTCCTCGTCCTCGTCCGAATCGTAGTCAAATTCAACTGCAGCGTTGGATGATATAAAGTCCAAACCGCCAGTGCTTGTAGCGAACTGAATATCGATGCCGGCAGATTCGGCGCCGGTATCTCTGGTATCCTCCGTATAGTCATCAGTCGACGTTTCGCCCTCGGTATCAGTCATATCGGGGATTTCTTCCACCCAAGTGTTGTAATATCGTACGACTGCAGGATGGCTAAGCTGTGAAAGCAAGCGAACCTCTTTCAAGATTTCTGTAAGGCTTGTCTGGGAACGTTGTGTAATTTTCTTAATGGCATATATCTGGCCATCCAGCTTTTTCCTAGCTTTGACAACTTCGCCAAATCCTCCCTTACCAAGTCTTCCCTCTTCCACGAAGTCTTCTGTGTATCGAGAGACTGTTGTCGTTCTATTGGTCGCAGAATCCCGCCGAAGCCTCACAGGGACGGCTTGGAGCGAATTCATAGAAGTAGTATGGGACAACATGGCAGAAGTATCGTCAAACAGGATAGGGGCATCTGTCGCAAGAAACTCACTAGCACCAAGCTCAAATGCTCTCGGTCTTTTCTGCCTGTCGTCTTTGAAGAAACGGCCCACCAGTTCTTGGAAAGGTTGTGAAAACAATTTTGATTCCATGAGGTTTTTAGGAGAAGAGTATTTGCGGAGCACATCCAAACCAAATACCATTTGCACAAAGACAACTCCAAAATCCCAGATATCAGCTTTAGATGTATACTGCGCTTTCGTAGCAGCGGCAATCTCCGGTGGTAGCCAGTAGGCAGACTTTGCTGTAGCGAGCCCCAAAGGCCCTTGCTTCTTAGAGCTGAGGTTGTGGATTTCTCTTTGGTATGACGCATCCGATATCTTGGGCACGATCTCGCCAGTGGATTCTCTAAAAAGAAGAATGTTCCTGGGATGGATATCTTGATGCGCTATGTTCTTATTATGAAGGAAATTCAGCGCATCAAGGAGATCTCTCGTCCAAGATCGCACCTTTCCTATCTCAAGCTGACCCGCGAGCTCCAATAGTTCTTCCAACGAGCCTCTCTCTGCCAATGGACTGAGGATCCTCACTGTCCACGTATTAGCAGCAGCGCGATCAGCATCTGTACCGCTCTCAACTTTGAAATCGAAAACATCGACCAGGTGTCGATGGTGTATCTTGTTCCCAATCTTGAGATCCTGTAGCCGAGATTCCAATGACTGCAATAATTTCTTGAACTCTTTCTGGTCCTTACCATTTGGACGCAAGACAGCCTCTTTCAACGCCAGTGGCTGATTGCCCTGGCCATTGGAAAGGACTGGACGCACAGTGAAAACAGTGGAAGCCGGTCCGGCGCGAGGATCAGACTTTCCCGCGACAGATCTGAAAGCCAAAGTGTTTCCCAAGTTGTCAGTCACGGAGCAATATTGGTCGAAATCAATCGTCTCAACGTTCAAGGCAGAAGACGTAGACGGTCGGTGCGGGCTCAAGCCATTTGTGTGGCGACTGAACCTTGACTCTCTCGCCTTTTGCTTCTGTCGCAAGAGCTCTTGCTGTAGCTCTTCAGCTGCAGTCTTCTCTTCCTTTTTCTCTTCCTCCTCTTTACGGCGCTTTTCCTTCTCTTGTTGCTCCTGCGCTAACTTTGCCAAGGCTGCCTCGTGCCTATCGCGCTCCTCTTCCAGCGACGGCAACTGTTTGCCAGACGCCTTTGCTTGCGCTGCATCTTCAAGAATGTCACGAATGCCCTCGACAATCTTGTCAACCATTACTTCGCCCTCTTTAGCGAAGACCCGTGGCTGCGTCTCTAGGAACTTTTGGATCTTGAATTGGGTAACCTCTCGCAAATAGCTTTGGCCTTTGAGAGTAAGCACAGGAGGTGACTTTGGATATGTCGCCGTAATAGTAAACCCGAGAGTCACGGCAAAATCTTCATCACTAGCTTTTATTCGAATATCGAAAGACGGGTCGGACTTCTATACATCGGTGTAAGTCAGCATGCGACAGCAAGGAAGAGGAGCATGGGACGAAATACCTTCCAGGCGCTATGCGCTGCCACATGCTCGATGAAGTCGTCTGCGTATATAGCCTGCAGAGCAATAATCTCGTCCCTCTGTTGCTCCTCGTACTCGGTCTTATTCCTCGCATCTGGGCCGGGAGGCCTGAGGCCCGGGAAGCTTGAGTCATCCTTGGAGGTTTTCGTCGGCGACGTCAGTGTCCTAGGTTGTTTCCGCGCCATGGTCGCGTGATACCTGGGTAAGAGCCACAGCCAAAGCCGTGACGCTTTACACAGAGGAAGCCATTCTAAATATCGACGTCCGAGGGAAAAGGTATATGAGCGAATCTGGTATGAAGGAGAGAAAGTCGAGAGATGCGCCACTGGCTACTCGTTGAAGCTATCAGCGCTCTAGTAGCGGCGGGGCAATACCATCACCTGGTCAATTTGCCGCTAGCTCCCCTGTAGTTGAACGCGCTAGTATCCTGTACAGCGCCTACAGTAAGTCGCTGAATCTGTTCCTGTACAGGGCTGAGCCAGGACTGCCCAGTGCGCTACAGCGGACCCAGTGCGATCGATCCACTGCCAGATTCCTGGAAACGCTGCTAGCCAGTTAGAGCCCCGTTATCACTAAGTCGAAGTCAATAGTCGCAGCCGAATCTTAAAAACAAGCATTTCGTCACCAGCGAACACACCGATGGCGAAGTAAACAAACGCACCCGCGGCCACGACGCATCGACATCGCGAATGTAGCAACGTCCAAATGCAGCATCCAATCAATTCAGCTTAATTGAGTACAATTAAGCGCTCAGGGACGGGCCAATCTCAACTTTGGGTACTTTTCCCAGTCATATCATTCAAGATGCTCGGATGGATGCTGGGGCGCGGGGAGAACGCGCCGGACGCGATGGATACTGGCGGTAAGTGAGAACGTCACTTCGATGACTTTTCCTAATATGAGAGTAATTTGCTGATGCTTATTCGGCTCAGATACCGCTACGATCGAGATGCCAGATACTCCTGCGCCCGTATTTGCTGCCAGAGCGTTCAAAAGTGCGCTCTTCGGCACTCCCGTCCGAGATGCGCAGCGAGCATCGCGGGACAAGGCTAGAGCGGCGAAATCGACAGCTTTCACAACGGATCAAGGTTCGGATACTCCACTGAAGCCGCAAGGGATCCTATTGACACCTGGCACGGGAGCTTCGAGGCGGAAACGCGTATCGTTCAACCATGATCTTGCCACGACAAAGACCATTTCCCCAAATAACGAGGGGGTTGCCGTTAGCAAGCGAACTCGTTTGTCCGATGTTCTCGATAAAGCGAGGCGCAAAAGCACCACCAACGTTTCCAACCAGACAGAGACTTTTACTGCCAAAGACGAGTCAGGCGAGTCGGACTGGGAGGAAGAAGAGCTTTACGATGAAAATGGTGAGATCAACGGCCAAGATCTTACAGTAGATCTGAACGAGCCACATTCTCAATCTGGAAAATATTGGAAAGAGCAATTCGAAAAATATCACCAGGAAGCGCGGGCGGAAATGGAGAAGCTACTAAAATACAAGAAACACCTCAAATCTTATGCGGAGGAGAAAGATTTAGAAGCCATCCATCTGGCGCAGAGACTCAAAGAAGAACAAGAAAAGGTGGTTGCTATGGAGAAGAAGATTACAGAAAATGCAAACTACATGGTATCAAAACAGAAAGGAGCCTCCAGTAGTAGCGAGACCACAGAGTTACTGGCGACTCTAACAAAGCAAACTGCTCTTGCGGCTCAGTACCGGCATAGAGTTCAGGAACTGGAAGCCCAGCTTGAAGAACTGCATCAGGGACGGGAAGACGACGAGGAAGCAAGAGAATGGAGGCGGCTACAAGGCACGACTTCGCCCAACACAGCGAAGACTATAATCGAAACTCAGCGAGAGTTGCGACGATCTCGAGCGCAACTCAAGGAGCTGGATGCCCTGCGCAGCCAAGTATCCTCACTCAAGGCTCAGCTAAAGACTGCCGAGCAACGAAGGATTCCGGATTTTTCAACTACTGACGACTTTAACGATACGGCGATTGTGAGAGAGCTCAAGGCACAGCTTAGGCAAGCAAAAGAAGCATCGTCGACGAAAGACGACGAACTTCGCCAGGTGAAGAGGGATTTTGAGGTGTTTAAGAAGGAGAGCGAAGCTCACGATGCCGATACCAAGGCCGTTCTTGAGCGCGCTCAAACAAAGATCACAGATCTCAAAAAAGAGCTCAAGACTCTCAAGGCCGGGAAAGCGGCTAACACAGCCCAGCCTACAGACATGTTATCAAGGCCCCCTGTCGCTACGAATGGGGTCCGGAGGAGTATTGACGTAGCAGACCTTGAAAGGCCCCGGCAACTCCCCGAGGCAAGCAGCTCCAAACTTCGCACCTTGCGAGACAAATATCGAAGGGATGGCACGCCGAAGACGGCAACAAAGTCAAGGGACCCTGCTGAAGCCCCGGGTTACCAGTCGAACGACGAAAATCTCCTTTGGCAGTCATTTGTACCGAGGTCCTCTACTAAGAGAAGAGCCTCCGTCAGTGGAGAAGCGCCCAGACTGGCGAAACCCACAATCCATCCCAAGAGCTCATCATCTTCCGATGACATAGAGGCCGAGGTCGACCTTTTGCAAGATCACTTTGCTCGCCTCGGCGGACCTGACGCGGGCAAAGGCAAACTCAAAGACGTATCCAACGACATTAATAGCAAACGTTCGTTACCACCGGAACGCCGAGCTGCCGCCCTTGCTCGGATCGAGAAGAGAATGGCCGAAAAGAGAGCCCGGCGACGGGATGGAACTGACAAGGAAAATGTGAGGCCATGAAAGAGATGATAATGCTCCGTGTAGTTTAGGAGCCATCTAGCGTGTTCTAGTTGCTTTGGTTTAGGGATCAGCGTGGTGTTTTGCAATATTGTATTTTAACAGCAAAGGGAGACGGTACGAACAGGATGATATCACCAGCGAGAGCGATTGTAATAACGCAAAGCGGAACGCTCTCTTGTGAATCTGTCACGGTGCTTGGATTGAACTTTTTTTTTCCCCTTCTGGGTTTTTGTAATATGCTCATATACCTATTTGCAACTGGCTGGAAGATGTTAGGACGTGGGTGTGGGCGTGTGTGTCTATCTGGCATATCGCACGGGTCTAATGCGCAAATGAATGACAAGCCATGATTTTGAACTCTACATCTACACAAGCTCCAAATGGCATCACCTCCTCATGCATCGGTCGATGAGATTCAAAGTGAAATTGCCCTCTTAGAAAGTCGCCTAGACGAGGCAAAGGCTCGGCTCAGCGCTGTCGGCTCAGCTTCAGCGCCCTCAATACCATGTAAGTCACGATCGCTCCGCCAAAATGAAAGAGCCTCATACAGAGCTTTAATCTCATTCCAACGTATTCAGTCCGCCCTCAACTATCCGCCTCCTCATCCACGCACTTCCTCTTCCTCCTCTCCGACTCCGCCCTCCCCATCGGCTCCTTTGCCTTCAGCAGCGGCCTCGAGTCCTTCGCCGCGCACAACCGCCGCGCCTCCTCCTTCAGCACGTTTCTGCCTCTATCGCTCTCATCCTATGCCTCCACAACGCTGCCTTTTGTGCTTGCCGCGCATCGCCATCCCGCCTCTCTCGCAGCTCTCGACGACGAGCTCGATGCGGCCGTGATCTGCACTGTCGGGCGGCGCGCCAGCGTCGCTCAGGGAAGAGCCCTGCTGAGCATCTGGGAGCGCTCGTTCAAGGCGACTCTGGTCCCGGGCAGCGAGGACGATGCACTCACCTTGAGGGACTTTTCGACGCTGCTGAGGCGCGAGAGCAACAAGGCGGGCGGCGAGGCTCCCCTCGTTTCGGCGCATCTTGGCCCGCTGTTCGGCGCGATTTGCGCCATCGTGGGGTTGACGCTGAGACAGACGGCCTATGTCTTTATGCTGAGTCACGTCAAGGCGTTGATATCGGCAGCAGTGAGGGCAAATATGTTTGGGCCCTATCAAGCACAGAAACTGCTTGCCAGTGAGAATGTGCAGACCATGATCAACGCCATGGTGGAGAGGGAATGGGATACGCCGGTTGAGGAGGCTGGGCAGAGCGTACCGATTGTTGATTTATGGGTTGGGCGACATGAGCTGCTTTACTCGAGAATTTTCAATAGCTGAATGCGGCATTCTACATAATATTGTGCACTGTTTTAATCAAGGTGGTATCATTGTCAATGCTCTCTCCCTATGCCTATGCCTATGCCCAGTCTAAAAAATAGAAGAAAAATATCCAAATTATATATCAAAACGCCCGTTTACTCATCATCATCGCTATCACTACCATATGCAACCAAGGGACCGGTAGATGTAGCTGCCGCTGGTTTTGATGAGACGGCAATTTTTGCTTTACTCAACGCAGCCAAGGTGCTGGTTGAAAATACTCCCGCGCTCTCAGGAGGCGACTGCTGTTCCTCTTGGGCAGCCGGAACCTCTGACTCTGCAGCAGTCCCATCTTCAATCAGGAGCGGCTCTTGATATGCTAGTCTTCCAGCAGGATTGACTGCGTTGGGGCCTTGGGCGAAATAGATTTCGTCAGGGGCTTCGTAGCCTTCCAGCCCGTAACTACTCTCCACCTTCCTCCGTTTTCTTGACTCGGGATCTTTGCCTTCGATTTCGGCGATGTATTCCGCCGGCAGTGCTCTCCGAATAGCCTCAGCAGCTTGCTCTTCGATCCGTCGCGCTTCTCTGGCTCGCGCCATGGGATTGGGGTCTTCCGTCGCCCATCGAACATTCAGCACCTCGTCGTGATCTAGAGATCTATGGCTGGTCAGTGGGCGTTCGTCAAATGGATGATGCTGTAGAGATTGGAGAATACATACTGGTGTGCCATGGCTTCTTTGGCGAATTCTGCATTGGCTTCGTTGACATAAGTTACGAAAGCGACTCCTCTGGAGTTTAGCACGCGAACTAAAGCTCATGGTTAGCCGAGCTCAAAATTATCAACATCGTTTGCAGGTAGCTGGAGTACTTACTGCGCTCAATCTTCCCCCATTCAGCAAAGTGCCGCGCGACAATCTCCTCGATATCGTCGGTTACGTGGATGCGACCAATGTAAACAGTCCTGTTCTGGCGCATGAAGCTTCCAACACCGCCCATATCATCTCTGTAGCCTGAGAATTTGTCTCTGCCGAAGACATCGACGTTTGGCGCCAAGACGCTGTGTGTCCCGGGAAGTCGATGTAGGTACATGCAATCGGCTCCTCGCGGACACAGACCGCGGGCAAAGAACAAGCAGAAATAGCTGCCAGACACACCGTCGGCTTTCGTATATCCACTATCTCGAGCGATGTTGCAGCGTCCCTTCGCTTTCGTCTGTTGGTATGCCTCGTGATCGCCACCTGCCCATTTGTTGTACCTAGCTGAGATTAGCTGGTGTTCTGCAGAATGAGTGCGCAATCGCGACAGTTTTACTTACCAGATATTGAACGTTGTGCCTGTTTGAGGAGGAGCCTCGCCGATGAATTCGGCTGCAACTTGGGGCCTGGCCGGCCTCTTCTTGCGGACTGTAACCATGATCTGGCCGTTGTTGGAGGAATAAGAGAGAAGAGAGAAGAGGGAGACTGAGAGAGACTGGTTTACTGTATTTCTAAAGAAAGAAAAATAGTTGACTGATGACCTGCTTCTTGCTTGCTAAATGGCAATTGGCGCCGCCTGTCTTAGAAAGGAATCGGCGCGCGTGTGGCGTAGAAGAAATCACGTGCAAATCTTATAGCACCGGATTCTTTCTCCTTCTAATTGCACCCTGTTTCCATTCAGAGAAGAAAAAAAGTGGCATTGAACAAGGAGAAATAGCAACAATAGCCTTTACTTAAATAGAGTACATGAAAGCTTAGAGAAAGAAGCAAAGCAGCTGTAAATTGACTTAGAATAGCTTTTCTTGTACTTGTACCTGTGTAAGAGGCTGAACTGGCGTAAACGGCAGGCGGTGAGCTAGTGAGATTCCACTCGCCATCACCAAAGGCCCCTCCAAGTCTTTTGCTTCATGCGCCAGAAGCCCCGCCATCGAATTTCAAAATCAGCTACACAACTGCTTCTTCTGCTCTGTAACGCTAGACGATACGTCTTAGTGGACTAATCTTTTTTTTTTTTGTTTCTTATTTATAGTTTTCGTTAATAAGACGGTATTGCCGTCTATAAATAACCGTGAGCCAGGATGGTGAACATTACGGAAAAGATCAAGGAGTGAGTGACCAGTTCATGTTGTTAGAGACACCATGTCTAACATGACATCCAGGATTGAGGATGAGATGAGAAAAACACAGAGTAAGAACAATCACGAATGCCCCTTTCTTTAACTTGTTCTATCTTCGTGAATCCCGTAGCATTATACGTGCTGTTGTAGCTGCAGAGTCTATCACAGCGCTTATCAGACAATTGACCCCAACAGCTTATAAACGCGTACACTCAAGCTCTATTTGGTACAATCTAGCTAACAAGAATTATAGAAAACAAGGCCACTGGTACGTAGTTGCATAATAATCTGTTTAGTCATTAAAGCTGACAACAAGATCAGAGTATCACTTGGGTCTATTAAAAGGGTGAGCCAACATAAACAAAGACTTCAATATCATATGACACAACAGTCTCTAACTTGAACAGAAAACTCGCACGACTCCGCGCGCAGCTTCTAGAACCCGGCCCTGGAGCCGGCGGCGGTGGTGGCTCAGGCTTCGACGTCAGCAAGAGTGGTGATGCCAGAATATCTCTAGTAGGCTTTCCATCAGTAGGAAAGTCAACATTTCTGTCCAAAGTCACCAAGACCAAATCAGAAGTGGCCTCGTACGCATTCACAACCCTCACGGCCATTCCCGGAGTGCTGGAATATGGCGGCGCCGAGATTCAGCTGCTCGATCTACCGGGTATCATTGAAGGTGCTTCCGAGGGCAAGGGACGAGGTCGGCAGGTCATATCAGCAGCCAAGACGAGCGACCTGATTCTCATGGTCTTGGACGCGACGAAGCGAGCTGAGCAAAGAGCACTGCTGGAGGCGGAACTTGAATCTGTCGGCATCAGACTGAACCGCGAGCCCCCGTAGGTGGCATCAGATGCCTCGCATTTATCATTTGGCTAACAGAAAGAATTCAGAAATATCTACCTCAAGGTCAAGACGGCTGGCGGCATGAAAATCACCTTTGTTTCTCCACCTAAAAACATAGACGAGAAGATGATCTATAACATCCTCCGCGACTACAAGATTCTCAACTGCGAAGTGCTCATCCGAGATGAAAACGTCACTGTCGACGACCTCATCGATGTCATCATGAAAGACCATCGCAAGTACATCCGGTGCCTGTACGTCTACAACAAGATTGACAGCGTCTCTCTTGATTTTTTGGACAAGCTCGCCAGGGAAGACCACACTGTAGTCATGAGCTGCGAGCTCGACCTGGGCATTCAAGACGTGGTTGATAGGTGCTGGAAAGAGCTCAAGCTCATCCGCATATACACCAAGAGACAAGGAACCGACCCAGACTTCAGCGAGGCGCTGATTGTACGGAGTAACAGCACCATTGAGGACGTGTGCGACAGGATACACCGCACTCTCAAGGACACATTCAAGTATGCCCTTGTTTGGGGCGCCAGCGCAAAGCACATTCCTCAAAGGGTAGGATTAGGGCATCCAGTTGCGGATGAAGATGTTGTGTATATTAATACCGCGTGGAAGGCGTAGACTAGCTAGTACAGAAGAGAAAGCAAATCTATAAAAAAAAAAAGGAAACTCATCATTTTCAGTGATAATAATCTCATCCATTCGTATTGATAGCACTTGCGCAGAAGCAGCTGATCTGTTCCCGCTAACCGTGCTTCTGTCATGACATTAAAAAGAATAAAAGAGAATAAGAGAGACATGAAGATTCGTATCAACCCTTTCCAGAATCACCATGAAGAGTATGGTATGCATGTCATTCGGAAAACGCCTGTCCCTTAAACCAGTAATAGTACCTCTAAACCTCGTCCGAGGCATGTTCCAATCCAAACCCAGCTAACCATTGCCAATCTTGCTTCCCGTCTCCCGTCGTTATGAAGGGGGGCGCAGCAAGAAAGGGAAAAAAAGACCAAAGAAAAATTCGCGACCTGTTGTTTTACACACGTATAAAGGAGAATTGTTGAAGTACAAAGGAAAAAATGCGGATCGTAGGCTTGAATCAGCGAATTCTCGAAGTCAAGACGCCATTGCCCGGGGCTTTTCTGGTGCCCAGCGGGCTCTGGCTCTGGCTCTGAGTGGGCTGTGCGCCGAAGGGATTCTCGCCTTGGAATCTGTTTGTGCTCGCTTGGGCAAAGAGGGACTTTGGTTTGGCTCTAGATTGAAGGCACGTCTGGTTAGCTCTATTGAATACTCGTCGAGGTTGATTATAGGATCAGGCAGTTCGAGGGAAAGGCTGAAGACAAGACCTACTTGGAGACTTGTTTGTTGCGCAGTGCCGAAAGTTTTGCCGTGCAGGGACTCATGATGGTGTCGGACGGGGAGATGTATTGCTTGGAACTAAATGAGAAAATGTGACGTTAATAAAAGATTTCCAAGCATTGAAAAATACCAAATCGTGAAGCAACAGATCAGTGACATACGGCTCTTGAGCAATCCGGGACTGCAGCACCTGGCGATGGTACTCCATGCTCTTGACGTCCTTAGCGAAAGGCTGAGCATCGGTCATGGTGACATTGACGTCCCGTTCACCGAGGACTCTATTGCCGGACATTTTTGAATTTTCGTGAGGGGCAGAAGAACAAGTTAACGAAAGAGTTGTGGCTTCATGAAAGTTGGCAGAATCGGTGTGTTGCAGTTACTGAGTCGTGAATTCGCTCCTGGGGAAGAAAAGAAAAAGGGGGTTCACAAAATCAGAGGGGGCGGTCGCTGTTTTTGTAAACATGTGCTAAAACTCAAAAACACATGCACCTAAAGCAGAAAAGGAAGAATGAGAAAGAGATAAACCAGAAACTATGACGTTCCGTTCCACTTCCATGCCAAGTGCATGTCTTCCCGGGAAAAAAAGAAAGTAAACGAATGACGGGCGTTGGCAGGGCGACGGGCGAAGAACGGACATCCCTGTAGGGAGCGCCGCCGGTATGCATGAAGATGTGAGTGGAGCTGGCAACGGCACTTTTCTATGGGGGATTTACCCTGGATTGGGGATGGAAAAGGCAGATTGGCTTTGTGTTTAATAAATGATTGTGAGTCATTAGGCAAGGAATTATTTCTGTGTAGGTCGGGATTAAAACCAGATGAGGATTTTGTATAGATTACACCAACATGCCAACATGTGAAGGTGCTTACCTCTTACTTATGCCTATATCTCAGGTACCTATCACTACCTACTTATGTCTATGGCTTGGGATCCTGGAGGCTATATGGCAAATAGACTCTATTTCAGCCACAGACTGTTGATAGCCTGCCCAAAAGACAGAGTTTAGATGGTGACAGCTCATGTCATTATGTCCAATCTGGGCTAACTTTTTGCTTTACTATATACGCTAGTTGTAATGCATTAACATCATCAATCCAATTACCAGTATTTTACAGAAAAAAGGTCATAACAAGTCAAGAAGAGCAAGGCCTCATTACAACTTGGCCTCGTGCTTAATCTTGGTGCCAGGCTCAGCAACCTCAACGCCATATCTCTTCAGCAGCTCCTGTGTCTTGGCCTTCTGCCTCTGGTGCTTCTCAGCCGTCTCCTTGCCGCGCTTGTTCTCGTTGCGGCCCATCTGCTGCAAGTGCACTTCATCAGGGCCGTCAGCCAGACGCAGCGTTCGGATGCCAGCCCACATGTTGGCCAGGGGAGTCTCCTGGGAGACACCGGCGCCGCCGTATGCCTGGACGGCTCGGTCGATGACGTTGAGGGCAGTCTGGGGGATGAGCACCTTGGCCTCGGCAATCTCCTTGAGAGCCTTCTTGGCGCCGGACTCGTCGATCTTGATGGCGGCGTTGAGGACGATGAGGCGGGCGGCGTCGATTTCGATGCGGGACTTGGCGATCCACTCGAGGATGACGCCGTGCTCGCGAAGGAGCTTGCCAAAGGGCTTCTTCTTCTCGTCGTTGACGCGCACGAGCATCCAGTCGAGAGCTTGCTCGGCCTGCAAGAGATATGTATTAGCAAAAAGGAATAGAGACAATACGTTGTGATGCAGCAGCCAAAACTTACAGCGCCGATGCTGCGCATAGCGTGGTGAATACGGCCAGGTCCCAGTCGGCCCTGGATAATCTCGAACCCTCTGCCCTCGCCGAGAACCAGGTTCTTTGCCGGCACGCGCACGTTCTTAAAGGTGATGTGGCCGTGGCCGTGGGGGGCGTCGTCGTAGCCGTAGACCTTGAGCATTCTCTTGATGGTGATTCCAGGAAGGCCGGCAGGGACCAGGATGACGGACTGCTGCTTGTAAGGGTCGGCGTTGTTGGCATCGGTCTTGCCCATGACGACGTAGAGCTTGCATCGAGGGTCGCCAGCGCCGCTGGACCACCACTTGGAGCCGTTCAGAATGTAGTCGTTGCCGTCCTTGGTGATCTGCAGCTGGATGTTGGTGGCATCAGAAGACGCAATCTCGGGCTCAGTCATCAAAAAGGCCGAGCGGATCTTGCCCTCCATCAACGGCTTGAGCCACTCCTCCTTCTGCTGGGCGTTGCCGTACTTGGCCACGACCTCCATGTTGCCCGTGTCGGGAGCGGCGCAGTTGCAGGCCTCGGAGGCGCTGCGCGAGCGGCCCAGCCACTCTGCCATGATGGCGTACTCGAGGTTCGTCCAGCCGGGGGACTCGGCGTAGAAGCCCTTGGGCAAGAACATGTTCCACAGGCCCAGCTTGCGCGCCTTGTCCTTGAGCTCCTCGATAATGGAAGGATGGTTCTCCCAGCGGTTATCGCCTTCGCCCACCTGGGCCTCTAGAACGGGGTCGGCGCTGTTTTGTGTCGTTGGATAATTAGCCCTCATCGGTTTCGTAGTAGCAAGAGAAGAACAAGTTGACTGGGAATTGGTCGAGGCTCACGGGATGCATTCTTCCTCGACAAACTTGGCAACGACGTCAATCTTTTGCTTCGCCGCCTCGCTGATGTGTTTTGAGACCTAATTATCCATCGCGATGTGATTAGCCCATGCGCCAGATCTCCGAAATCAATTCGCGTAAAAGAAAGCTCCAATAGCTTACAAGAGCTGGAATCCGAGCAGCCATGATTGCGAAATGTGTGCCGTGATAAGAGAAATAAGAGTCAAGGGAAAAAAGGGCAAATGAATGGATCGAGTTCAAGTCAAGATTCCTCCGCAAATACTGAACAGCCGAGACATGGAGACGCTGCAATGGTCTGATATTTATCTCGACGGTATGGACAGCTGGTTGATGCGGAGCCGAGGCGGAAACGAGTCCCGTCGGATCATGATTCGGTGGAGAGAGTCCGGGGTAAGCCGCAAGCCGAGGTGCAGAGTGGGGCCTCACCGACTGAGGGCGTTATAAGTCGATGCTATAGGCTATAAAGTCTAAGAGGTTACATTGCGAATCGAATGATCCATTAATCTGCCTGGTTTGGTAATTAACAACGAGGAATGAAAATATTTAAAGCCAAAGGGCCGTAGATACAGAGCATGGCTACCGTTGGGCAACTTGGTGGATACCCCCTTTGGAATCTGGGTGGTAGAAGAAAAGAGACAAAGACAGACACATACACACATACATCCATCGTACATGTAAAGCCAAAGAAAAAAAAAAGGCATATCGATGTTCTGTATAATCAAGTCCATAGCGTGAAATTGCTCCCAGCCATGCATAGAATCTATAGCCCATGGTCCCTTAACAAGTAGATGTATGAGAATAGCCCGTCTCAGAAACTCTCTCCTCTTCTTCCCCCTCTCCCCCCTCTCCGAGCCCGACAGCCAGAGCCGAGGCAATGGCTGTTGCACCTCTGCATCGAAAATTACGAGCATCTCCAAATTCCATCAACCAAGAAGCGAAGCAAAACGAAAAGAGAAAGAAAAATTCAACCCTGACAAAGAAAAAAAAAAAAGAGGGAAAAAACAAATTACTATCCGCGCAAACACCGGCATGGCCTCGTTTCTCCGTACTCTACTTCCAGTCGATAAGAAAATGCATCAGCTCCATAGCCGGGTATGTTGGTTGTCTGGTTATCCATGGCCTTTCTCTGACTAGTTTGTCTTCATCCAAACAACCTTGTCGAATCTCCCCGCTTAACAAGCACATCCGTCACGGTCGTTGTCGATGTGGATATTGATGGGGTCATCGAAATCTCCGCTGTATTCCTCAGACTCTTCTTGAGCCAAGGCATTTCGAGCAATAACTATCATTTCGTTAGCCCATTAACTGGAACACCGCTACCATCGCGAAGGTGTGCATGCATACCCTCAAATGCCTGGTCAATGTTGATGGCCTCCTTTGCACTAGTCTCAAAGTATGGAATATCGCCCTTGGATTGACAGAAAGTCATGGCTCGCTTAGTCGAAATCTGGGCCGTGTCAGCTACCCGTATTGGCATTTCAACCCTGTTTTTACTCACCACTCGCTTGCTCTCCTCAACATCAATCTTGTTTCCCAGAACAACCTGCGATGGCATTAGTATATGCGCCCATTCCAAGGACCGTCATACCGTCACACTCACAAAGGGGAAGTTGGGGGGGTCCCGCGGAGAAGCCTGGATCAGGAACTCGTCTCGCCAGCTGTCCAGCGCCTCGAAGCTCTTGGAGTTGTTGACGTCGTACACGAGAACGCAGCAGTCGGCTCCTCTGTAAAAGGCAACGCCCAGTGACTGGAATCGCTCTTGTCCGGCTGTATCCCAGAGCTATCTCGTGCATCAGTAACCGTCGTTGAGGACTCTTCCATTGTCCCAAAACGCCTCGTACCTGCATTGTGACTTGTCGGTCGTCCACCAAGACCTCTCGTGTTAGGAAATCGGCGCCGATAGTGGCCTTGTAGCTTGCGCTGAACTTTTTGTTGACCTAAAACAAACCACCAAAGAGCATTTCATCAATAAATCATCTTCGTATGTCGTGGCGATGGATCGGAGATCGTGGGAAGGGTGTGCGTACATATTGATTCATCAAACTCGTCTTGCCCACACCGCTATCTCCAAGGATGATGACCTATCGAAAGAAGCACGTTCAGCATCGCAGCAACCCAGCGCGGCGCCGGCACCGGCAGCAGGGCTCGCATACCTTGAGAAGGACCTTCTTATTGCGCGAAGACATCTTGACTGGTTATCGGTGGCCACGCTCGCCGCTCCAATGACGTGATATGGATCAACCCAAGGCCAAACGCACGGTCGCAACGAACAAAGACGACGCTGGAGAGTGTTTCTGTCGGCGGAGAGGAGGCGGGAGATGTGCAGTAAAGGAGTTGCCTGCTGTGTAATAGCAGCGATTGTCGTAGACGTCACGAGACCGTATGAGTCGTGGAGGCTTTCTCTCAGGCAGGCTTCAATGGGCGAGGCTGGCTGGGCTTCTCGGTTTGTTGGCGGGCGGGCGACGCTTTTGGCTCTAGCGGCGGTACCCATTAGTAGGGGCCTATCCGGGCCCAGGTTTCGGTGTCGTAACAGCGGGAGCGCCGCTAACAGCGCTTGGAGAGTGTTTCCAACTTAGCCCCATGCATGAAGCAGGCGCCTAATCTAGCTGAGGTACCTGGTGCACACTTATCGATCCAAACATTGCATTCAAACATTGCATTTTGAAAACTCATAAAATGTTTCAAAGAAATTGATAAAGTGTTTTAAATTTGTAGATGTATTTATTACTTCTTAAACTTTTATTATGTATATCTTCAAAAAAAAAAAAAAAAACTGTTACCTGTCAATCTTAGGACATGTAGGGGCATCAACGTTTGCCTTCCACTAAGACACTGTCCCTGTACCTCTGCGACCCTCTTCCAATCAAGGTACAAGCAATGTCGCTTGCCGTCCCAAAATAGATGCGATGATGCTTCCTCCAACATTCATCTATTCCTCGCCAAACAGCACGCCATTCTGATGCTGATGGACCTGGCGACTCTGCTGGCGCTTTGCGATGGCGGATGAAGACCTGCTCGACAAGGTCCACAGCTTGAGCGACCTGGAACTGGCCGTCCTGCTCTGTCTCATCAATCGCGAGCACGTCCTGATTAGCACTCCGCCAGCCGCCATTGACGACCTGGTGCAAGAGCTCCAACTGGTATGCTGCTTACACTCTGATTGTTCAACCCGAGGAATGTGAAGCTGACAATCACAATCAATCTCAACCCGCAGGTAGCACGCAAGACATTCAGCCTCAAGCCCGTCGTCGTCGACTGCCACCCGTCCACCACGCTCGAAGACTTCGCCTCAGCTCTGCTCCTCCATCCTCACCAGCCTCCTTCTCAAAACACCCCCGGCCGTTCCGTCTCGCCCTTTGCTCGGACGACAGAATCATACTTCGCTCTCAACTCACACTCACACTCGAATCGTCAAACCTCCTTGCCGCTCTCGCCCCTATCATCTCTCCCTGCTCCTCAGATCGCCCACTTTGTAATCGCCAAGAATCTCGACCGCGCGCCACAAGTCGTCCAGATCCAGGCCCTCGAACTACTACGCACGAGACGCATCTTTACGCGCACGTCGGTACAAGCCGCGCCGAAGCAATTCGTCTTCATACCCGTCGTGGGGGCAGCAAGCGGTGGCGAGGCGCATGTCACGCCGCATCTAAACGACTTCTTCTCAATTGCCCATTGGCATAATCCGGACGATGGATATGTTAACCTAGATGAAGCCGATGGTCGAAACAACGGCCCGGATGACGAGACGGCATCTACGGAGAGCGTGGTAAAGAAGGCCGTTGATGGCGCGACGCCGTCAACAGCTCTGATATCAGATATAGTAAGCTGCACATCTATCTCTAGGCTTTTATTCGCCCATAATCTTAACAAGCGTTTTCATAGGACATCAGCCAACTAGCAAAACTGAGCCAGGAAGTCCAAATCGACGTCGACATCCTCCGTTACCAAATGAACATCGTCTCCTTCCTCCGAATGCACCGAGCTGTCGACGGCGGCATCACGCCTGCAGCCACCAAGCATCTCCACCAGCTCGTCAAGAGTCTTGCTCCTTTACACAAGCTTGACTATGTGACCCCAGCCCTCATTGGACTAGCTGTGAGGAAAGTCTATCTCCACCGAATTCGAATTATCGAGCCGGAGAAGGAGAGGAGTATGCAATGGGGAAGTCAATTGGAGGCTGTGGAAGCTCTATTAGAAGGCGTCGGGCCCGAGGAAGTAGTGGAAGAAGTTTTGGAAATGGTAACTGCGCCTCTTTGAAACATATCATATTAACTTTGTATCCTTGCCCATTCAAGCCTGTTACCAGAACAAAAAAAACCAGGCCCCATGATTCCCCGTGTATACATAATATATAAGTAGATAGAAGTTCCGCATTCCAATCGCATCAAAGACCATGTTATTAATACCAACTTCCAATTCCGCATTACACTTTCTTTCAAGAGCGTGGGCGTCGTACAGCAATATGCTTCGCGATCATTCTAGACAATCGACTCATCGTGAACCATTTTATTCAGAAAACGCCTAATAAGGTATATGAAAGCATTTTATAAAACCTCCTTAACCTTGCATTCCCAGCCTGAGCCAGGAGCCAAGAGCGGCAGACTAAAAAAAAAAAATCATCAGTTAGTTATGAAGAGTCCAAAAGGGAAAAAGACTATAAGTTCTTACCTAGCGCCAAGGCACCAGCCCAGCTCATTGCCCTTGATCTTCTTCGCAATCTTGACCTCGCGGTCAATGGGCATCTCGTATCCAGTGTGCAGCAGCGCCATCATAAAGTTCAAATCCAAGCAGTGCTCGGGACGGTCCGCAAGCTCCTCCAGGGCACCGGGGACGCTGGAAAAGACATCCCAGGAGTCCTTGCCGGCACATACCTTGTCGGTAAGATCGTGCATCTCGCGGAGAGTGAAAGAGTCGGGCATGCCGAGGGGCTTTGTGCGGTCGTAGAAGTAAGAGAAGATGTAGACATCCTCCTTGGCAAATGTCTTGGACAGGATAGGCTGGTGGACGCCGTTGAAAGAGCAGGGAGCAAGCTTGCAGTCGGCTTCCTTTTTCAAGATCTTCTCAGCCAGGTTGCGGCACTGAGCAGGAGCGGGTGAAGACGGGCCAGTGAAGTTGAAGGTTTGTGCTTCACCACCGTTGACCTCGACGTCAATTTGCTTGGTGGTGCCGGGAGCGATACAAGGGTGCACAATCGGGGACTTCTTCCAGGTTTCGTCATCTTTCTTAGACTTGGCCAAATCATCAATCAGGGCGGAGTGCAGAGCCTTGCGAGCAGACATCAAGCCATAGCCAAGGTGAGAGTGCTGGTAGAGGTCGAATTTGTGGCCGCCAAAGTCAAGCTCGTACTTGTGGTCGCCAGGAGCCAGCTTCTCAGGCATGCCTCCGTCTGGGGCGCCCTTAAAGGTAGGCTCAAAGACAATCTGGGTTGAACCGCCACCGAGATCGAATACAGCAGCGGTCTCACTCTTGTCAGGGCCGCCAATCTTGCCAAGCAGGTAGTTGGTAGTGATCCAAGCATAGACACCTTCGTCCGAGCCGTCCATGATGGCGATACCGTTCTGTTCGGCAGAAACAACGGGGAAGGGGTAGTCCTGCTCCAAGTGTCGTCTGACCTCAACCAAGATGGCATCGGCAAGTTCCTTTCCAATCAAACGCAAGCCAGCGGTAGCCTTGACAGCAACGGGAGAGCACTTCTTCAGCGCATCCGGGACGTGTTCCATGGCAACGGCCATGAGAACATCAAGACTCTTGGCAGCACCGACGGGGTCGTTCTTAAAGGCACTCAAGCCACCGACGGATTTCTCAGTCATCTTGAACTCTTCCTTCTCCAGCTCGGGGATGGGACCGCAGTTGTTGAATTTGTAGACGTGGATTCGGGAGCCAGTGCTGCCAGCATCGATCATGAGGACATACTGAACGATGGGCTTGTCCTTGGAGTACGACTTGGAACACTTATCGGTGCCGTAAGAAGAGTCTGAGGGAGCCTGGCCACTGTTGGGAGCGCCGTTGCCAGCGGCGGCGGTGTCCTTGTTGGAGGTGGCATCTTTGTTGGAGGCGGGGACATTGGCGACGGGAGCAGCAGCGGGAGCAGAAGCGGGAGCCTTGCTCACAGAGCCTTCTTCACTGCCCAATGGGCTCTTGTTGTATACCTCGACGCCGGTCGGTGACAGCCACCAGAACAGGCAGACCAGTATCAGAACCAGCGTGCCGGTCTTAACCCACCGCGATTTCTGAGACTGAGACAGCATGGTTTCCTTCATGCTGGCAAACAGGCCTTGCTTTCGATGGCTTGGGCGATATCGATCGGTCTTTTCGTAGGGATCGTGCGCAACTTGCTTCGTGGGCAGCGACACCGAAGTTCTCCTCATCAGGCCGCAGGGCGATCAATGAGAGACGCCGTGACGCATTAAAGAGCGGAAGGGGATGGAAGAAAAAAAGAAAGAGGAAAAAATGAAGGTCTAGAAGCCAACGTCAAGAGAATGACTGGAGGGCAGTTGGACTGTGGAACAAACAAGGCCTATTAGGTGGGAGGCGGCAGAAAGTAACATTACCAGGATCTAGGACATGGCTGGAGTCTGGAAATGATCTGGAGTGGAAAAAAAGGAGACCAAACAAATCTTCTCCAGGTGGAGGGGCAAAGACAAGGTTCCTTACACGCATATTCTGTATGGGAGAGTACTTGATGCACCCACCACACGCCGCTCTTAACCACTGTGACACTGACGCTACAGGCGGTCGCGCTTTCAGCTAAGCCCAGCAAAGCCACGCGATTGTGAAGAGCCCATTCGCCACATTCCATTTCCCCTGAAACCAGCTGCCAAAGTGCCCCCCTGGATGATGCGTCAGTGGGTCGGCCGCTTAGTGCAGAAAATCCGTCAAATTACAGGGTAAGCCAAGAGATGCAAATCGTAGAGACAGCGACATTTCAAGAGAGTTGATATGCCAGGAATTATAGAAGTTAGCATGCTTTTTCTTTGATGATTTTTATAGAGTTCGTTGAGCAAGCTTGTACTGTGTTCAACGCCTTTGATTCACTATCGACTGTATCCAGTAGGTTTCGGCTTTAGAACAGCGGAGTTTATAAGCCGAAGTCCGCCTCTTGATAGTACCTAGCATTAGGTCTATACGTCAGGTTTCGTGCGCTGGATGCTTTCCATGTGATTTCGTACACCTTCGCTGCCTTGAACTTCAATAAATAAACTCGAACCAGCCCAAACTCCCAAACTTGAGTCATTTCTATTTTCTGAAGAAATTTTCACAACCAGCACTCAGCATTTCCAGTCACTTAAGTCTATAACCTGTTGGATTAGCCACATCGCCTCTGCGAAATACTGTTAGGACGCACGACGATTCGCGTATAAAGGCACGGCCCAAGATGGACGTCCACCTCCTTGTTTACGACCTGTCTCGCGGTCTGGCTCGTCAAATGTCGCTAGGCCTCCTTGGATTCCAACTTGATGCCATTTATCATACTTCTATCGAGCTTCAGGGTCGCGAGTACGTCTATGATGGCGGCATCATCTCCATCGTTCCAGGCACCTCGCACCTGGGCCAACCCTTGGAGAGACTGCATCTGGGCAAGACAGATCTACCCATGGACGTAATCGGGGACTATTTGGAGTCGATAAGATCCGTTTTCACGATAGAAGTATGACGACACTGCTGATTTTTCTAGTAATTACGTAGTTGCTAACTCGAATGAATATAGGCCTATGATCTGTTCCGCCACAACTGCAACAACTTCACAGATGCCTTTTCCAATTTCCTCCTCGGAAAGGGCATTCCAAGCCACATTTCACAGATGCCACAAGCAGTTCTCGACTCGCCGTTTGGACGCATGCTGATGCCTCAACTTACTCAAGGGGTCAATGCCAGCAGACAAAACGGCTCTATCCTGGGACTGCAGGAGAGTGCTCAGCCCATTGCACCTGTCAAGACAGCTTCGGTGAAAGATGTGACTGGCCATGCAGAGCTATCTGCTCTGTTGGATCAAGCGAAGCAGTCCTGCGCGGTGGTCTACTTTACTTCTGCAACCTGTGCGCCGTGCAAGATGATATATCCTTTATACGACTCACTGGCCGAAGAGTTTGCGGGCAAGGCAACTTTGATCAAGATTGACATCGCTCAGCCACAGGCAAACCTGCTTGCCAGCCAATACTCGATCAGCGCAACCCCGACATTCATCACATATCTAAAAGGAGAACAAGAAAACCGATGGTCTGGCGCTGATGCAGCAACTCTCAGAGGAAATCTTCAGCTGCTCGTACAGATGGCGCATCCCCACCACCCTCATGAGAAGCTTCGCCTTCCCACGTTTGCTAACCCCAATACGAAGCCTGTGCTATTTGGAAAGGTGCCTCCAATGCAAAAATTAATGACCAAGATGGGGCCAGATGTTTCTGGCAAGCCCGAAATTCAGCAGCTGAAAAGATTTATTGAAGACCGCGCCAATGGGGAAGCTCTAGATGCTGTTTTGCCAAACATGGGACATATGGCAAGCTTTCTCCAGGAGACAGTCGCCAAATTACCAGTTGAAATTATGTTCACCGTGGTCGATCTTTTGCGCTGCGCCCTTCTCGACCCCCGAGTAAGTGGGTATTTTGCTGAAGAGACGGCGCACAAGACAGTTGCTGGTATCCTCAATGCCGTTAACGAGCAGAGCGAGTGCCCATACGCACTGCGTCTTGTGACTTTGCAAATGGCATGCAATCTTTTCTCTACTCCCTTGTTTCTGGACGAGATTCTACGACACGATCATCTTCGCGGGCCCATCACCCGGTTAATATCAACGAGTTTTCTCGACGATAGCCACAGCAATACCCGCGTGGCGGCATCATCTCTATTGTTCAACATTGCTTTGGCTGATCGCAGGTCAAGGCTTGGCGAGGCTAAGCCAAGTCTACCAGAGGACGACCTTGTTGAGCTTGCAGCCTCTGTTGTAGAGGCAATCTCTCAGGAAGAGACCTCACAAGAGGCTCTCCAGGGCATGCTTTCGGCACTGGGCCACCTAGTTTATTATACAAAGCTTGATGGAGAGCTTGCCGATCTACTCCGCGCTCTGGATGCCGAAGGAACGGTATCAGCAAAGAAGAAGATTTTTCCTAATGAGGTCTTGATTGCAGAGGTGGGAAACGAGCTGCTTGGAAAAGGCCTAAAGGTGGACCGGTTGAATTGATAGGATTGGTGTTTGACGATGAGATGAGATGGGATGATATACTTTTGCTGCCTCGTTTATAGACTTGTCTTTGGAGCCTGTTTAGATGGATTGTCTGTATTTGAATAATTAATTTTCCATGCTTTTTCTTTCACTCTATCTTATCAGCAATGGCCATGAGAAGTATATCTGAGCATGCCCGTCTTCGCAGCTCCATAAGTGCTCTGCCAAGTCTGCAAATCTGCGTAGTAAAAATGCTGAGTCATCAACCCAGCCTAGTACGACCCCACATTGCTGCAGCCCATTTAAACAGCCATCGCAAGCAAACTTTTTAGTTTTTTTTCTTTCTTTTTCTTCTTTATCAAAAAGCACCTGAGCTGCCACGACCCTCACCTAGCTAACCCACGGTGTTGCGTTGCCTTTCCCCTCGTTGGGAAACGCTCAGAAAAGTAAAACCCTTGGATATAGGAAATCTACCGCTACGTTTTTCGAAACAAAAATTCTGTGGGCGGCAGATGCCAAGAAGGGGGGACATGCCAGCTTCTAAACAAGCTCGGTGATATTTTCTTTTGTCTCTTTTTTTTCGTGCGCGCCCTTGGTGTAACGCCAAGGTGCGGCTGAACCCAAGCTGAACGAATGAATGTCGGTGCAGTCTGTACCAGCTTGCTTTGTAGACGGCTTTCTAGTCGTGTTAAATCGCTTCAGCGTGCTTAGATCGTGGGCTGCCTCTTGTCGTGAGCTCCTGTGCGTAATTTGCGCGGGATCGCTGCGTGCGAGCGGCTTGTAGAAGTGCCTGGTAGCATATTTTGCGATGGTGAAGCCAAAATTCTCATCACGATGTGGGCATCTCTATTTGAAGCGAAAAGAAGCAAATCTGATTAAACGAGTATATACGACCGGGTATCTACCAATGTATTTCCACTTAACATGTGCGTGGATTCAGCATTTCTTTCAAGACTTCGTCTCCTCAGTCTCACCGACCAATTTGCTTCGATGCTGCTCCCTCACAAACTCCTCGATTTGGACGTCATTCTGTGGCCGATTAGGAGGACCGGCTGCTCCTTCGTCTTCCACCTTGCCCTCTGGATTTGATCCGCCAAGGATAGGCACTGTAGCTGGAATGGCTTGTGAAACTATCGAGGGCATGTTAGTGCTGGATCGCGACGAAGCTGTAGATGAAGCGAATCATACGACCATGGCGATTTTCTTCCCACGTGTTGATGATCGCTGGCTACTCATCAGCATGGAGACTGTTCAAATAAGCAACTTACTCTTGTGAACAACCGATTCGATGAATGATTCTCCTCCATTGCCATTGTCGCGATTACGGCTCTCATCTGCCTTTTGGTCGAGCTGCTGCTTGAAGTCGAGCTGCTCCTGCTCCTGCGCCTGTAGTGGGCTGTCTTGATTCTTGGATGGCGAGTGCATGATGGCGATTGCTTTTTCAACTTGGTCTGGACCAGAGTCAAAGAGATAGTATTACGTGCATAAACACTGGAAGCTGTAATGTCGGCTGAGATATCTCAGGTTTGCGCCAAAAAGGATGTCATGGCTGGGACTTATATAGCGAAGTCGCCCGTTTTCGATCTTTTACGAAATGTGACGTCAATGTCAAGATACAAGACACGCGCATGCGTGGCGATCAGTGTGCATGACAGCCGCTGAAGACTTCCAAGGCCGCTAAACTAGAGGCCAAGGCCAAGGCCAAGGCCCTATCTGCGTAACGTTGGCGCTGGCTATAGCGCTGCTACGGTGGATGCAACTAGAAATCCAGGCGCTGAGAGACGGCGCTGATAAGATAAGCTAAGCCGTCGCATTCTCTCTTCCTAGATCGATCTGATTTGCAAGCCGAGATATTTTCTCCGATGACATCCTAGTGTATTGTGGTGTGATTGTTGGCTTCTTCCATTCTCTTTTCCTTCTTTTCGTATCTGATTTATTGTCCAATTCGATATAAACTGATCAAATAGAGGCCATTCTGCGACAATGGCCCCGATTCCTCTCACTATTATCACCGGCTTTTTGGGGTCCGGAAAGACAACCCTCATTCTCAACCTCATCCCTCAACTTCGCGCCCAAAACCCCTCCTATAAGCTCGCCCTTTTAAAGAATGAATTCGGCGACCTTGCTATTGACTCCCAGCTGGCGTCCAGCTCAGCCATTTCCGGCGTGCAAGAGCTTCTCAACGGATGCATCTGCTGCAACCTCGTAGGCCAACTCGGCCCCGCGCTGGCTGAACTCGAAAAGACTGTCGCACCGGATCGCATTATTATCGAGACGAGCGGATCTGCTTTCCCGGCAACTCTGGCCTTGGAAGTCAACCGGATCGCAAGAGACACGGGGAAATACGTGCTTGACGGGGTCATCAGCGTGATTGACGTTGAGAATTGGAAGGGATACGAAGATACAAGCTACACGGCCAAGATTCAAGCGCGCTATACCGACTTGATTGTGTTTAATAAGTGGGAAACGGCGGGAGAAGATCGCTATGAAGAGTGCTTGGATAGAGTGGGTGATTTAGATGTTGATGTGGCGCGGGTGAAGAGCGACAAGGGATTTGTTGATATGGGCCTGATATTTGGTGTTGACGGGGGTCTGGCTAAGGAGCTGACGGAGGCTGAAGTTGATGGCAACCACGAGCACAGTCACCAAACGAACGGTGATGCTCATAAACACAATCACAGCCATAGCCACGGCCACCAGAGCGAGGTTGAGGTGCTCTCCGTCGAGCTCAAAGGCGACAGCGGTACTGCCGTCTCAACGGACAAGCTGCTCAATTTTCTCAAATCAGCCCCCAAGGACGAGGCGTATCGTATCAAAGCCGTCCTTACCCTTTCATCTACACCCAGGAACTCTGACCCCGACGTTCCACAGCCAGAGTCTAACCCGCGCGGTCGATACATTTTGAACTGGGCGTTTGGCCGATGGACGTTTACCTCTCTCGCTGAGAGCACAGAAGAGCATGCTTCAAGCAGCGGCGTTCTTTTGCGACTGACAATGATACTGGGACGATACGAAAGCAATAAATGGAAGAAGAGGCTGGAAGCTGGCGGCTTTATAGAATTAGAGGGAGTGAATAAAGGGGAGTTGGTTGTTAAGAGGATATTATAGATATAGGGTTTTCTTTTGATATAGACGACGTTATGAACTTGAAAAGGAATGAAATCATTGGGGATATAGAAGATAAATGCAGCTAAATGAGCAAATGAATAAAAAGCTAAGACTTTTGGACGAACAGCCCGCACCGATTTCTCTTTTGCCACGAACATTAACCATTTATCGCTACTTAAAATAAATATCGATTGCTAAACTGTAGTCTTCCTCCACATTTTCTTCCAAACCTTCGCCTTTCAACTGTTGACAATCGTCGAAATAACCAGCGAAACAATCTAACTCATAATAACCAACCGTATCTGTTTCTGCTCTTTCTGTTTCATCTTCATCCTGAGAGTATACCGAGCTCGAAGTTGACAGCGCGGGCGTAACGCAATTATTCGTACTGCTTGTGAAGCGTGCTTCTGAACCAGGCCCCTTTGATCCAACGAGAAACTCATGACGTCTGATACCTATGTCGAATTCATCTTGGGAGTACATAGAGCTCGAGCATGACGCCGGTGTAACACAGCCGTCAGACTCATCATCAGAGCACGTCAAGCTTGGACTTGGTGGCGCAAGTGTAGCACAGTTATTAGCATCATTTATGAAACAAGATTTTTTCCCTTTGGCAATGCATCCATCTAGCAATATAATTTGTGCATCCGAGGTTTCATCTTGCGGAGAAGGGCTGGGAGGAAAGAAGTCGTCAATATACTCATCTTCGTCACTAACACGGTGCGGTGGCGCTGCGTACTTTGTTTTGCATGAGTTACAAGTGGTGTGGCTGTATTCATGTCCCAGATATCCCATGCAGAGGAAGCATACTGGATGAGGCGGGGAAGTACTTTGTGGAGGTGTTTGGGCTGATGATCCAGACTTATCTGGGGATGAGGTTGTTGGAGTTGGCGGAGAATGGGAAGAATGAGGGACATAAACCGCCCTTCGCCAAAGAGCTCGATCCTGAGGACTCTTGATGATTGGGTGTGCTTCCGCCTTGTAAGTGCCGAAATTGTGTCTGTAATGGTTTGCTATGGGATGATTGTCTGTATCAACTTCTAAGGCGGGTTTTTTGGGCTTTTCTTTTGGGGAAAATGAGTTGAGGTGTGATCTTGATGGTAGTTTGATACGCATTTTCAGGAGAAAAGTTAGGGGGCGTTGCAGAGCGGATGGATTTATTTTGTGTAACGAGACTTTATTTTATTGAGTGATGGGATGTGGAATCTCTGGTCAAAAGCGGGCTGTTGCTTGTTATATGAACTGGCGGTATTATTGAACAGTGTTGTGTTCATTTTGTATGTTCTCGCGGTTTTAAAGAGCAACGGGACAGGGTTCCTTCTGTTCAAGCACACACCTCTGGTACCGACCATATAAATAGAACACCAGTGCCATCTTGTTCATAGAAACAGTTTTGTGTACAATTTGCTATTTATATACAGAAGAAGAGATTTACCCCATTTTCCAACTTGTTACCCAAAAGTTCAGTCAAGCATACACTGATCCCCTTAGTTTTCATTTAGACACGTGTAGCAATCAAAGGCACATGTATCCTTTCTTTCAAGATGCTTCGGCGTAATTGCGCTGCAACTTGGTTACAATGCACAGGTAGATCGCTTTATAAGCTCACAGTGACCGTCATGTTATTGCTCAACACCATAAGCGCCGGCGGAAGGTCATGACACAGCAGCTCAACATCCGACAGATACTGAATCGTGCTGTCCACATTCATATACGTCCCCTCATTGGGGATCGGTAGCGTGCTGAGGAGAACAGCCGTTTCTTTTGAATTCTGTTTCATCAGCTCATTGAGGATCAGATGCTGCGCTCTGCTTGGCAAGTCGTTGAAAGATAAAGCAATGCCCTGTGTCGAGTATGGGGCGCCTTCTGCGTTGCCCAACTCCGCGCCAGATCTATACGATTGCACGAGATCGGGAATATTTAGGCTGACGTCTCCTCGGCCATAGCTGTCTGGATATTGAGATTCTCGCCGAGACCGGGAGTGATAACGGGATTTTGTTGTGCTCGCGCGTGAATAGTACGTTGGCTGCTCATGATAGGAAATCGCGCGTGGGCCTCCTCCGCCAACCATATTTCTCCTGGATGGAGGTAACGGTTGCGATGGAACATTCAGTGACGATTGCCGCGAAAACGATGGACGGTCAATTCTAGGCGTCGTAGGGCTCGAGGAATTTGTAGTTGCGAACCCAATTCGGGAGCTTCCCTCCTCTGTTGTGATTCTCATCTCTGGAACAGGCCGGCTTGAGAAGCGAGCGGCGGACGACTGCCGCGATATGCTCGGCCGGGGCGTTGAAGTATCGTCGTCCCCCGAATATCGGGCGACTGAGGATGTCGCAGTGCTGCTTGGCTGGTAGTTGCTGCGACGAGTTTCGGGCATTGCAAGTTGGTCTAGATTAGGAAAGGATTCTATGCTCCTGATTTCCATTTTGAAGCTGCTTCTCTGTCGGTTATTTGCTCGAGGGGTCGCGTCCAGATCAACTTCGCCCTGTCGCGGCGTTGGAGAAAATACTGAATTGTAACGATGCTGCGCCATGGAAGGCGGCTGAGATCCAGACATGGTGCCATATGATGGAGTCAGTGAGGGAATGCCGTTGTTGGAGTACATATATCCATGTCCGGTGATTGTATCAAAAGAGCCATTTCCTCGGATTCCGGGAGGCGAGAGCTGCCCTTGTGAGGCATTCGAAGATGACGATTCGCGCAATAAAGGATCTGTAGCGGATCGCACCGTACTCAAAGAGTCTGTATCGCTATTTGTTTCGTAGTCTGAATCAGAGTCCTCAAAGACTTCTTCGTTCAGATGATGCGTGTGCATGCCGATGTTGATACCCATCTTCGACAAAGAGCCAATGTTCGGTTTCTTGGGCATACCGGGAAGATCTAGCACACTCGAGCGTCGTCTCCGGGACTCTGTTTCTTCGTGCGGATTATAGACTCCCGGCCGTCCAGCGGTCGAAGTAATGATATGCGCGAGGTGCGTAAACTCCTGGCTATTCGTCATGGGCTCTGACTGTCCGCGGAGGTCTTCCAGGTCGTTCCACCATTCTTCGTCTCTCAATGCGTCGCCAACAATGATTTCGCAGTCTATACTACTGCCTTTGCCATTGATGATGCGCTCGTACGTGTCCAACTGGCCACATGCCAGCCAAAACACTCGAACTTCAGCGTCGATACGCAGTTTCTCCAGAAGCGCGCGGACTCGGGCCAACTCTTCTTCGACTTCGTTTTCGTATTCAACAAAGACCATGACACGTAGTGTATAGGCTTGTTTCCAAGTGTGAACACTGCGGAGAATGTGGCCTAGTTGTAGAATGAGTGTGTCTAGCAAATGTTAGTCATGCATAGGGAGTCGCAGCTTGCAATGCGAATAGACTTACATGTATCAAAATTAGACGTCAGCATATTCTTGCCATCGGATGAAACTTCAGCGGACATTTGAATCGGCCACATGTCAATGTACTTTTTCGAGTTGTCCTCGTCTTTTCGAGGCGTCTCCAAGCCGTCAAATCCGTACGCCACCGCTACGTTCAACCGATACATCAAGGTCAAATCCTCCAATGCTGTCATGTACTCCGTGGGAGACATCATATCCTCCGTACGAATTGCGTCAGTCGGTAAGAAGCCTTCCATCAAACGTGCGGACGTATCGCCACGGTTTCGTGTATAGGCTCTCTGAGATTTTGGCGGACGGTTCATTTTGGAAGCTGGGGCCATTGGGATGTCTGGTACCCGTAGCCTATGACTGGATCTTCGTAGATCTTCCATGTTGTAAAATCCCAGGACTGCAATATTGGGTCGCATGCCTCCGAGGCCAGAGGATAAGATGAGATTTCGGATGCCCCAGTTAATCGAAGGCGACATGGTCAGCTGAACAAAGGCCTTGATCCTAGAAAACTCGGATATGTAGCGTGTCCAAGCCTGTTGCTGCAGTTTCGCCTCGTGGACTCCCGTGTTGAAGTCGTCTGTTACGATGACATGACCGAGGATGTAAAGGGAGCCTTTTTTTAATGAATTGCAAAACTGAATCAACCTCGTCTGCCGCCGTGGGTTGTTGACAAGGAGTATGATTTGTGGCCTCCAAAACTTGATGTGTTCGGGCTTCAGTCTTAGCAAATATTTCCTCACTTGGTGGTAGATGAGATTCTGTGAGACATCTCCCCAGTGTTTGGGCGGGCATAGGTAATGAATCAGCAAGAATACTAATATGAGAGCACAGATTGCCGTTGAAGCGTAGGCCTCGTCGATAAAGAACATGGCCACAGCAGAAAAGAGGCTTCCCAAAAAGGCCGTCTCGGCACTGAAGAGCTGGAAGCCAGGCCTGAAATTGGGAGCAGATCCGATTTTCAACAGGAAACAAGCCAAGTTCATGACAAAAAAAGTCATCTATTTTCATTCGTCAGCTGCTTAGTATCGAGAATCGTAGAGAGGACAGTGGTCTTGAGATCCTGCACTAACCTGATAGCCCATAGAGATGAGGGTGGCAATTTGGTTCAAGTCTGCAAACAGGGCAACCTGAGCGATGGCATATGTTAGGAATATGGCAAAGATTGGTTCATCACCAACTCTAGTTCCTCTTCCAAAGATAGACAACCCTGGAAGGAGTTTATCCCTGGCGAGCGCTTGGAACAGCTTGGCTGATCCGATAATTCCCATGAGAGCCGAAAAGAAAGTGACGGCGCACTCGCCGGCCAAGATAATAGGGGCATATAAGTTTGTGATGGAGATGACATTATTGTTGGCCAGAAAAGATTCGTGAGTGGTAGCCGCTGCCATGGAGAGAATGACAGTGAAGTACACGATGAAGGTTGTAAGAGTAGCCCACAGTGTTCCATGCGGAATAGCTTTGCTTGGGTTTCTCAAATCCCCAGACATGGAAGCTCCAGCAAATATTCCCGAAGTCGCTCTGTAATCCCTGATATTAGTATATCTGCTCTGCTACGGAGGAGAAGTGGAATGTACTCGCGGGAAGAGAACGCCGAATAATTCACGAAAGGTCTTGAGGCCTTCGTAGCTGCTATCAGAAGCCCGAGGAGCAAAGTTTCCAATGAGCGTATCAACACTGATACCCGTAAACTTGACGCCAGCCGCAGCATCCTCAAACGGAGATTTCAAGATTGCTGATATGGGAATGCTCATGACAGCCACGGTAAGGATGATGAGCAGTGCATTCGATGCCTTTGCGAAAGTTGACGAGCCAAGTAAGCAAAGACATGTGCAAAGCACCAAGGCCGCTGTTTGGAGCCCATAGCCAGTCCAATATCCTTGAGGAAAATTAGATCCCATGTTGAGTCGAATGCAGTCGATGAGACCAACTACATTCATGGCAGTGTTTAGAGCTTGAGCTAGATAGAACAAGATGCCAATAGAGCCGCCAAACTCGGGGCCGAGAGACCTGGAGATTAAGTAATAAGCACCGCCGCCCTTGACTTCTCCATTAGAAGCAATGGCGGAAAGGGAGAGAACAGTAAGCAGATCAATGCAATAGGCGGCGAGGAGAAGACCTAATATGGCGAGACGGGTTGGAAATGAACGTTGCAAATTATTCTGGGTTCTTGTTTGCGACTTACCTAGAATTCCAATGAAGCCAACTTGACCGAGTATTTGGCCAAATCGGAGGAACATGAGGATGCTCAAGATGTTGAGGTATACGGGGATGTAGACACCAGATATGGTGCCTAACCTGGCACCACCAGCGGGCTTTACGGGCTCCATGGCTATTGTCAAAGAGCCTTTTCTCTCTGGTGTTTGAAGAGGCATGGGGAGATGATTTCAAAAGCAAGGCTCAAAAGGTTGCGTGGCAAGAGTGCGAGTATTGCCAACGAGCGTGGAATATCCCGAGTGCCACCACCAGCCAACCAGCCAACCGTGCAACCAGCCCTGATGCCTTGCCCGCTACAATGACTTGGGTAGGATCCAACAGCGGTCAAAACGTGAAGAATGAATCTGGACTGGGTGCTATAAATCGAAGATGAGAAGATAAAAAGAAAACAACAGCGTTATGACCATTCTCCGCTACCTCTGGCCAACAACGGGGTATAAGTGAATAAAGAGGCCATCGGGAAAAAAAAAAGTACACAGCCCGGCACTTGGGGCAATGGCGTTAATATCAATATCTGAACTTTACTATACTAAAACTGTACATCTAAACGCCGTTTGAGATGAAGCAAATCAATCAAGGCCGGCGTCATGCCAAGGGTTTGGGATCAGCGGCGGGGCTTGGGGGAGCGCGAGCGGCGATTCGTGTAAGAGAGGCCTGGAGAGGAGACACGGAGAGCCATCGACGCCATCATGCCTGACATTTTCCGAGTCGAGTTGCTACCGAAATCAAGTTTGTATGCATTTTGTGCATATGGACATGCATGCTCTGTCACATATAATGGCTCTGTTCTATGGATATTGTATGTACGATGGCGTATTGATGCTTTCCATCTTGGACCTGGAAGCTGGAATCAGCTTCTAAGCTACATGTATGTGGGCAAATCTGTGCCGCTGCCTACATGGTGGTTTACACCGCAACGGTTCGTTTTGCGGCATAATCGTATCATTACTACTAGTAGCTTCAAGACCCGGCACTTTAGCGGTATATTATAAGCCTGTTGAACGCTACTAACTCGTATGGAGACTTAGTACTGGGCCGCCGTTGGCCTCTATCGCGAGAAGCCACACAGATCAGGTGGGAATCGCAGGCTCCGCAGTAGCGCGATGGTGGTGTAGAGCACCGTCGTCATCCCAGCAATGGGCAAGGCGATCTTCAGCCGGTCTTTGCGGGACATGAAGAGTGTGATTCGTGGGCGGTTTATGCCTCTCAACGTCTGATAATTGCCGCCGTAAAAGATGGTCACGACGTGCTATCGTCGATGATAGGGCTGCAATATGCCGTCAACACCGGCTGTTATTTTCTAGTTATTTCAAGGAAGAACCAGTTCATCTGAAGCCGTTACAGCCAGATGAATAATTCGACACAGAGAAGCCTCCGAGAACTGCCAGGCATATGCGTGGCGATCCCTCTGGCTGCCCCGCCTCTAGGCGATATCACGCGCCATGACGGCATTCCGAGCCACCCCCAGTACAAGGGATACCGAATCCTTCCAGCTTAGAGCTGATGTTGATTCTGATTTTGCAATCAGCTAAAGCGTAGCGTACTGGACCCTGGAATAACCAGCAAGCGCCTGAGGAGCGTATATGAACAGGTATGTACGCATGTACCTTGATATAAAATTCAGGTAGGCCTATCTGCGCGGAGAAATTCGGGGGACAATCGCTGTTTAGTGCCGCATCGGCTCGTCCCGTGGTGTTCAGTGTTCATTTGGCAGAGGTATTCAAAGCCCTGTATGACCAAGTGCATCATATATCTGCTACTCTCTGGGCCACTTGTGACATGCGTATCGAGATCTGAGTCCTCTGGAGAAGGACGCGGGGAGAGGTGGATGTAGAATGCGGATGGACGGTGCGCTACCACAAGCCTCATGTTCAGCAGTCATCTGGATGCGTGGTCAGCCTCATGATAAAGCTGGTGACCAGCCGCTGGGAGTTTGTCTGCGCTGTGCGCAGACAACGGGCGTTCGGTGTCATCGCCGCCATCCAATTAGGGCCATGTTCTGTCCCGCTCTTATCCGGAGGCGTGGTCTTGGGGCTGGACTTTGATGTCTAAACTTTTGGCGGTTGACAGGAGATTGCATGCATGGTATGTTCATATGTGTGGCTGCTTTGGTGATACTCGTGGTAACATGCACATCACCGGTAGCAAGCACAGCAGATATCGGGTACTCTGTACGAGCGAGTCTCGTGTGTCAGTGCTATCTATATCGGACTGGGCACGGCGTCACATATATGTAAGATGAGGGAGAATAAATCACAAGAACTGAAACAGTCTCTTTCAGGGTCTTAGATCACGTAATATCTCGAATCGTTCTGATATGAGGCCGGGCGAATCAGATCTGCCGCCTGCGTATCTCGTATTCCCGTTATCGGCCGTCACTCTTCACAGGTGCTGATAAGCTTCGAGACATGTATCTTCATCCCAACCAGTAGATGCGGGACAGTTTTTTGTATTGATTGACATCTTGGCATCTGAGTACTTGTAAAGTATTCTTATAATGTTTATTTGACTGCAAACAAATGGCTAGGAAACCAACTTTGCCCGCCAAAAACAAGTTGTCTGCTCTCTGAATTTAATTCGGGTGTCTTATAAGTCCATCTGCTGTCTGAGCTGACGGATTGTCGACCGAGGGCCCTTGAGAAACGAACCCCTCCACACCCAGAGTAAAGCGTGGTGCCCGCCTTTTTCCCTCTTCGTTTGATATCGATGAGTCAAATCATGTAATTCGTGCGGCAGTGCTTGCGTGCTGGATGGATTGGCTGAAAGTCGTCGTATTATAGTGCAGCGTTGTATATCAATATCAAATGTGTGTTGTATGCATGCAAGCCCTATCTCAACTGCCCCTTCAAGCGCTGCCCCGTGCTAGCTGTTCAATAACAGTCCAGCCTGCAATCGAGCAGATCTCTTGCTGTCATAGCGGACCTTAGCCGCCGGAGGCCCACTACTAAGCCCCCCTAGCATGTCTCCCTAGTAGTCCCCAGTACGTGTGGTCCCCTAATACAGTCACCAGACCGGAGCCGCCACTGCGTGGCCTGGCGCAGGCTGGAGCCCTGACGACTGCAAGGTGCTGATCGTACAGAGTACCTGGTTTGGCGCCGGCGCTGGGTGAGCACATAAGTACCTTGCTACCTGAGCTGCCTTAGCGCGGCCTCGTCCGTCATTAGTGCAGGACCTTTTGGGAACAGGCACGCACTCTCGTAGCTTCGGCCAAAGAGACCCGGGCAGATTAGCTTTCACTCTCTTTCATCCTCCATCATCTTTCAGCCGTTTGTCCCTTCTCCTCTTCCAGAAACTCCCAATTGAAGCAGCATCGGCAGAGGCAGACAAAGCAGCCTCAAAACATCGACTCTTTTCACGAGTCTCGACCTTGAACACCGCTGGCGCCTTATCGCTAATCTTCCCGTGTTTGTTTGTCACCGAGTCTCCCTCGCGCGGTTCGCATCCTTTCGATTTGCCCGACGCTTTTCAACGCAAAGCATCGATACGTATCTTTTGTATCAGACTCGATATGCGATAGGAGACCAGACCTGAGCTAGAACAAGCTTGAATATCACAGCAATCATGTCTTCGCCGTCAAGAAGCGGGATACCGCAGGACATTGCGAGATCTCATTCGCCCAGCCTCTCCCAGCATCGGCCATTCTCGTCGTCAGTGCCCCGAGAAGAGCTTACCGCGAGACTTGCCGAGCCAGTCCGGGCTGGATCGCCCATGAGAAGCGGTTCGCCTCGTCCGGGATTCGCAAAGCCTGAAGGCGGCGATAGTCCAGCGTTTGCCCAAGGCCCTGGCGTGTCAGCTCTGGCTGCCGCCTTGTCCGACTCCCTGGGACAAACGCCGCCGCGACACGGCACTCCTCCAGCCCGCGTCAGCACACCGCCGGTCCGGCCGTTATCTCCCGGAAGAGGCCGCTCTGCTACACCGACAAATTATGGCTCCTTTGACTCGAGAAGCCGCATCGGGGCGGAGAGCACCGGGCCCTACGAAGACCCGGAAATTGTCAGGAGGCATTTGGTGCAGCCCAGTGAAATGGATAATCCCACGTCAGAGGCCTCTTCAGAGACTGGCAAGGGCAAACAGGCAGCCGATGCCGGGGCTGGTACTACTGGCCTGAGTGAGGAGGAATTCTCGAGTCTGCGTCTGCAAGGCGGTGATGTAACACGGGGAATCTACAAATGGGCTGAACAGGCAGAGGCCAAGACGAGGATGCAGCGCAGCAAGAGTTTTGACTACTCAAGACCCGAACCTGAAAGCGAGACCCTTGACATCAACTCCATCAAAGTGCCAGGAGGCTTCCGAAGGAATCATCTCAGGAGAAACGTCATCAGCCCGTCTGGACACCACGAAGATGGCTATGGAGGAATTGACTCCCCGGGCAGCAATCAGCGACCCCTCTTTACATCAAGCTTCTTAGAATTCTTGTCCATCTATGGCCACTTTGCCGGTGAAGAGTTGGAAGAAGACGACGAGGCTCTCGGCCCCAACGAATACTTTGGATCTGGCGAGGATAACGAAGAAGAAGAAGACGAAGAACCAATGGAGGATAGTGCTCTGCTTGGCCCCTCGAAAAAGAAGCGCAGGAGAAAGGTCCGTGGCGGCAGCGGCCAGAACACCCAGATGAACGCTGCTCTGCTGCTGCTCAAGTCCTTTGTCGGAACTGGTGTCTTGTTCTTGCCGCGTGCATACCTCAATGGTGGTATGATGTTCAGCAACCTTGTCCTCATTGGTGTGGCGATTCTAAGCTACTACTGCTTTGTTTTGCTGGTTACGACACGACTGAATGTCGAGGGTTCGTTTGGTGACATGGGCGGTATTCTATATGGAAAATGGATGCGAGCCGTCATCCTTGCGTCGATTGTTCTCAGCCAGATTGGATTTGTCGCCGCCTACATCGTCTTTACATCGGAGAACTTGCAAGCCTTCATCTTGGCCGTGACAGACTGCCAGAAGTCTGTTAGTATTCCAGTGTTGATTTTCTTGCAGATGATTGTCTTCTTGCCGCTCTCTCTCATCCGAGACATTGGCAAGCTCGGCTTTACAGCTCTGATTGCGGATGCCTTTATTCTGATAGGACTCGCGTATCTCTTCTACTACGATGTGTTGACGCTCGCCGCTAATGGTCTCGCCGACATCATCATGTTCAACCAGAAGGACTGGACGCTCTTCATTGGTACAGCCATTTTTACTTTCGAGGGTATTGGTCTCATTATCCCCATCCAGGAATCGATGAAGCAGCCCGAAAAGTTCCCCAGGGTCATGTTTCTTGTTATGATTATCATCACTGTCCTCTTCACTGTCATGGGCGCCATTTCCTACGCTGCGTACGGATCCGAGACGCAAACTGTTGTCCTCCTCAACCTGCCGCAGGATAACCGCATGGTCAACAGCGTGCAGCTCCTCTACTCGATGGCCATTTTGCTATCCACTCCGCTGCAAATCTTCCCTGCTATTCGTATTGCCGAGACCGCGCTGTTTACGAGGAGTGGCAAGTACAACCCCTGGATCAAGTGGCAGAAGAACATCTTCCGGTTCTTCTTGGTGGCCATGTGTGCTGGCATTGCCTGGGGTGGCGCCGACAACCTGGACAAGTTTGTGGCTTTGGTGGGCAACTTTGCCTGTATCCCCTTGGTCTACATCTATCCTGTAAGAAGCCCTTTTTCCTTCACTTTCCCTTCTATCACCCTATATCAAATGCACAATATACTGACTTTGTCTATCATAGCCCCTGCTCCACTACAAGGGAGTCGCACGAAACAGGTATTGGAAATACTCCGATATTGCGCTGTGCATCTTTGGCCTTATTGCCATGGTTTACACTACTAGCTTGACCGTTATGAGCTGGGCCAACTCCGAGCCCAAGCTCCCCGGATACTGCGACCGAAGAGGCAACTAAGCCTGAACCTGACGCCGGATGGTGAGAGATATGGGGAAGTTGGAGAGAGTGAGAAGCGCAGAAGGTGGTGGGTATTTATCCCAACTTTTATTTCCTTTGTCTCTTTTATTCGTGTTTTCGTTTAGGCATTGGGATAGCAAATTGGACGAAAGGCATTGATTCGGGATTACTTTCAGATTGCAAGGAATTTATTGTATAGAGAGGAGGACATATTTTCTGTATTGTGTATTTAGGCATGGGTGATTTCATATAGAGATTTCCGTACAGACAGATATTGAGAGAGGGGGGAAAGATAAGATGGTGGTAGCGACATTTACGGCATATTGTTTTTAACTAATACTACTACATATTACGGGTACCTTGTTATGCCTTTTCACTACCATTGTCAAGGCATTTGATACTTCATCTTCATGGTGCTTTACATGATGCAGAAAACCCGCCACTGCCAGCTTAGCGCCATGGGGCCGTTCCGTGGTGGGGATTTCTGCTGCCGGGCAGAGGCAAGAAAATGCCCAAAAGCCCGCATCTCGGTCTCCGAGATTCTTGCAACTCTCAATGTAGCGATTACTACTGACCCGTTCCCATTCGCCGTCTTTTGATGATCCTTGCATTGCCAATGGAGAGCGTCGGGGTTAGTGCTATCACCACTGCGAGCCCGTCGTGACTTGTACATGCCGAATTACCGCCTTGTTAGAATTTTATCTTCTTCTAGATTCAATCATAGCATAGAAACATGTCGAGCGCTGGCATCCGTCTATGCCACTTCTCGTCAGTATGTCATTGCGGATACCTCTCCACCGGCCGTTGAAGCTGCTGCCATCGTCGCTTCATCAGCTTCAGATCCAGTCTCAAGTCTATAGTGTTTGGATATCTCGTACCAACAACCGCCTGGTCCCAGCAGCGATAATCGCAAGCCGAAGAAGCATCGCCACAAGGTCTGCGCGGCCGCCTCCATTTCCCGTCGTGCCCAGCTGTCCGTCGCCGACATGCGGATGCGCCGACACGCCGGCGATGCCAGACGGGCTGGAGATTGACCACCAGAACCCGCTGAATGGCGTCATGGCTGGGTATGCGGAGCATGTGGTGGTGTGTACGGACAAGGACGACTGGCTGTCTAAGATTGAGGATGAGAATAGTGGTGATAATTTGGCGGCTGATTTGAAGGAGCTTTTTGGACGAGGGGGGAAGTATACGGATGTAAGTGAAGTGAAACTGGAAGCTGGGAGCTTATGGGCTGAAGCTACAGGGCTAATGAATTGCGTACAAAACAGCCGTTTCACCACATTTCTGTCATCAATTCTTCGTTTCCGAGCTCGGTGCCTCCCCGAAAGGCAATCCAGTCGACGTCCGCCTACCTACTACCGTCCTTCAAATACGTCCCATTTCTACCGCGTGTGTCCTTCGACAGCGTCAAGGCCCTCGCAAAGGGCTTCTTACTGCCTGAAAAGCTGCACAGCGCCCACGACGGACTGTCTCCCGTGCACCGCGATCGACTTACGCGAAAGGAGGCATTTCAGGGCCTGTTACCCGGCGTGCAGGACGTCAAGGACGTGCTGGTGCTGATATGCGGCCACGGAGGACGAGATTTACGATGCGGCACAATGGGGCCTGTGCTAAGGACAGAGTTTGAAGAGAAGCTTGAGATGGAAGGCTTCCACGTTGCCAAGGAGGCGGTTCAGGTTGGGAGCCTGGATGGCGAGGAGGTGAAGAGGATAGAAGGGAGCAGCAGCCCGGAGAAGAAAGTGGCGAGAGTTGGACTGATTAGCCATATTGGAGGCCACAAGTTTGCCGGCAACGTGATTATCTATGTCCCGCCTGGATTTACGAATGACAAGGGCGAGCAGCATGCTTTGGCGGGATGCGGGGTCTGGTACGGGAGGGTAGAGCCGAAACATGTGGAGGGACTTGTGCGGGAGACGGTGATGCAGGGACGGGTGGTGGAGGACAAGTTTCGGGGAGGGATTGATGCACAGAGGCGGATATTGAGGTTGTAGATGATGGTCTATGACGGAGATGGTGAGACAGAAGGAGGACATCAGCTGGATAATGGGATATATTTGTTAGTAGCACAAATCTCAAATTAGATAGATGATATAGTCTAGATGATTCATGACCAGACACAAAAAGATGACCAGCTGAGCAAGAGAGACAAAGTGACGGAGCTGCTGCGTGTAAGTGCTCGGAACCAGAGACATCGGGACCTGCAGCCATCAGCAGAGGTACATACATACATCCCATTCCGGCGTTGGACGGATCGGCAACATGCTCGGACAACTGCCTGGGTTAGGCAGCTTGTGGTCGCCAATTTAATCTAATCGATTCGCATGTGATTTACGGTTTACCCCAGTTTTGCCCAGCTAATGGCGAGGGATCCTGAATGAATCCCGCCACAAGAAGCCCATGGGCCACTATAGCCGCCCGCCCCATGTCTGTTGCATGCCTTGCCGCTCTTGCCAGAATCCATCCGACTCAAAGTGGGCGTCTTACAAGTGCCGAGTTGTTGCAGCGTGAACCACTGGCTGGCTTACGAGGGGGGAACATGGAGGGCATTCCCATACGATGACAATTACCCATCATCGCTGGTCGTGTTACCGACCGACTGACTTTGTCTGTGCTAGTGTCTGAGAATCAAACCATGCTTGTTCCTCTCGACCCACCTTGTGTCCATGCGTCTGGCTTGATGACTGCATGAGTCGGCGAGTTGTGTGTGTGAGACCGCACCGACGCTGCTTATACTATAACAGTCGGGCCACCCGAGCTTTGGATTTGTTCGGAACGCCGCGAGTATATGAATGGTGAGGGGGACCCACGAAGCGCGTCCCTGTGTAAGGAAGTTGGTCCCATACTCGTGATACTGTGAATAGCTCCCTTTTTTTTTTCCTTCTTGCTTGCCGGATCCGGAGTTGAGTCGCGAGTCACGCCAAAAACGGCCTTTGACGCTTCCGCTTTCTCTTACTTAGATTAAAAGATCAATTCATTCGCCTTTATCTTTCCTGCTCTCTTTTCAGAAGAAAACCATTGTTGCAGAGATAAAGGGGGGAGAAGCAAAAGATCTAAATCGGAAACAAGCCGCCAGGCAACAGACAGACAGGATGGCCTCAGCAGATCCCCTCAACGGACTCAAAGTCTCCATCACCCAGACCAAGGCCTCGCCGCCAACCATCATCGCCACCGTCAAGAACAACAACGCGCACCTCGTCACCATCGCCGAATACCAGTCGCCCTTTGACCAGCTGATCCTCGAGCTGGGCAACCTCGCCATCTACCCGGGCTCCGGCTCCTCCAGCTCCGACAGCGACAGCAGCGGCAGCAGCATCAACGCGCCGCTCGACTACCCAACGATCCGCCTCAAGCGCGCCTGGCCCCCGCCAAAGGAGACGATGGTGACACTCGGCCCGGGCGAGAGCCAGACGGCCGAGATTGTCCTCCGCGACCCGGTGCCGCTGCGGCGTCTGGGCTCGTCGGCGACGGTGAAGCTGAGCGGTCAGTGGATGTCCGTCTGGAGGCGCCGCGCGGAGGATATCGACGAGGCGGACTGGGATGATGTTTCGAACCCGGACGAGTTTTCGGGCCAGTATGAGTCCAACAGCTTGGAGATTTCGATTGCTTGAGTGTCTTGTCTATCTGTTTCTTTAAGGGGAGTGATGGGATGGGTTTTGTTGATTTTCAGATTGTAAAAAATTGATGGAGAAATGGCGAAATGGTGTTTTTGCTTTTTGTTCTCTGTATACTTAGGGGAGAAGCATTCTATGAGTTTGGAAATTGAAGCTTGGTTCTGCTATACTGAGTTGGCGATTTATATGGGAGCACGTGACTCGCCTTCAACCTTTGTTGGCGCTTTTTTCTCTCTTATACACTTGTGACAATACCTTTTTAAGCAACATTCTATCATTGAAGTCTGCTCCATTGTATTTGATTAGCATCGGTGTTTTTATTTCTTTCTCAAATTAACTCGTTCTATTCCTGTTTCATCTCCTCAATTCAACTCGCAAAGTCCCCAAAAATGTCAAGCCGGGGAGCCGTCTGGGCGGCAAGGCTTCACAAAGCTCCTCTCACAAAAGCCATCTCAACAAGAACAGCAACGCCCTCATCCATACAATACTGTTCTCGACAATACGCCACAGCCACCTCTAAATCTCCCCCCAAACGATCAAAAACTCTCCCTATTCTCATCACCACCGCCATCCTCGGCGGCTCCATCATCTACTACTCCACCACGTCTTCCAAACCCACGCTTCTCAACGCCGACTACTTCGCCCCTTACACAATCACTTCTCGCGAAGCCGTCTCCCCCACATCATTCGTCTTCACAATCTCGCCTCAGCACCATAACCCTTCGCTGCCATATCTCACCCCCGGCACATCTTCATGGCGCTACCCCCAATGGTCTGTCGAGTTCAAGCAGCCTCAAGTCCAAATCGCCCGCCACTACACGCCACTCCCGCCTCTCGATGGCGAGGATCCTTCAGATGGAAGCCTCAGATTCTACGTGCGCGCCATAGGAGGCGGCGAAATGTCCCACTATCTTAGCCGTCTTCGCGTAGGTCACGATGTCTGGCTACGAGGACCGCATGTAGGATTCGACGTCTTGGCACGACTCGGCAACAGGAAGAAAGTCGTTTTCCTGGCTGGCGGGACAGGCGTCGCCCCAGCAATGCAAGTCGCCCAGGCAGTGTTAGATAAAAGCCCGGAAACACGGGTGGATATCCTCTGGGCAATCAGAAAGAGAGAAGAGCTACAGCGTGGTAGTGGCCCACCGAGAAAACGGTCATCGTGGTGGCAATTTTGGTCTGCAGATAGTAGCCAGTTGGTGGAGTTGGATTCTCAGCTACAAGACCCCAGCCCTGTGGCGCGGCAGCTCAAAGCCATGAAGTCAATATACGGCAACCGGCTGCACGTACAAGTCGCTATTGACGACGAACAAACACATTTCCGTGAACCGGATCTTCAAAAAGCCATCACATCAGGGGACCAACAAGGCGTCTCACCCATCGCCACTCCTGGATGCCGTCTGCACGACTCGTCAGCGCTGAAACTGGCACCCGAATTCGAGACTCCTGCAGCAGCAGATGACTGCAAATGCGGCGCTGGAGCTGGGAAAAATCTCTTTGTGGTTTCCGGCCCTGATGGCTTTGTTGCTCACTACGCGGGACCGAAGACGTGGCTTGGAGGACAGCAGATTCAGGGGCCGGTAGGGGGCGTAGCAGCACAGCTTCAGAGAAAGTATCCGAGCCTTGCAAACGAATGGCTCGTTCTGAAGTTGTAGTGATGTCGTAATATAGAGTCAAATGTATGAAAGGGGATTATAAAATGGCCAAGCCCAAGACATGTACACTCATAGATAGATATGCATTTATACACCAGGATCACAAAGTGTCGAGAATTGAGTGTATTGAATCTTCGAATTTCTTCTTCGTCTGAAATAACAACATAACAACACCAACAACGATAACCATCTATGTGCCTACTACATTGCAACGCATAACAAGAAAATCGCTCAGTCGCCAATACGCCACATCCTCCTCTTCGCTTTTTACGAATTTAAAACCAAGGACTAAAAGAGAAGTAAGAAAGAAAAATAAAAAAAATCACCTGTTCTGCACCTTTCTATACGAAGGCGGCTTCATCGTCCTCCTGATTAACTTTCCTGCATACGGTGGGATCAAAGAAATGGATCCGATAGCCAACACGCGCCAAACAAATCCCCTTTGAAAAGTAGAAAAATTAGCTGTTATTCTTACTCCAACAAGAGATGAAGAAAACATACCAAGTAATTATAAATGCGAGGTCGAAATAGTCTCCCAAAAACGGCAGCGATCCAATATAAAAGATAAACGTCCCCACAATGCTGAAAATCATGATAGGGTGCCACGTCGTGATCTCAATGGCCACCATCAGAAGCTCATTGAGCACTAGGACCGTGTAGCTGACGGAAACCATTCTTGGGCCGTCAACTTCTGTGAGGATTTGTGAGAGGCCCTGGATCATGCCGCCCTGGTAGACTGACACGAATACCCAGACGAAGAATGTACGGTAGGACAGAGAAGCGCCAGAAGTGAGCTCCTTGTAAAGCTCGGGGTACAGGTTTGCCAGGTCTTCATCCACATCTTTGTCTAGTACGAGTGATAGGACGGGGGCCGCAGTGTAGACTGTGGCATAACCAACCATTAACCAATTCTATCCCACGTTAGCAGCAGAACTAAGAAATAAAAGAGGCAAGTAAAAAACAGACGCCTCTACATACCTTGTACAATCCTTCGGGCTGAAACTTCAACGCTATACTATACATAGTTTGGCAAACCGCAATAATCAGACCACGATGAATGACAAACTGGGCTAGTTTTGCACTGCGATTGTAGCTGTTTCGCCCATGCCAAACCAGCAACTTGACCAAATGGCAGAACTGCTCGATAGAAAAGTCGGCCGCCAAACTAGCCTGCCGGCCCTCCTTACCAACGATACCAACTCCAACGTCGGCGGCCTGAATCATGGAAACGTCATTGCCACCATCACCGATACAGCAAACCCGCTTCTTCGTGTACTCGCGGATGAGCTTCGCCACCTCAGCTTTCTGTGTGGGTGAGCATCGACAGGCAACCACAGTGGGTAGCATAACGGCAATGGAAATAAACTCGAGGCGGAAGTGAGTCAAGAACAATGCAAGACTCTCTCCATCAATCAGCAGGCAGGCATCTGTTTTGCTTCGCAGGAAATCCAGATGCTCCTGGGCATTGTCCTTTCTGTTGAGCTTTGCGACAGTGTAGATGTATTGGCCTCGTGCGACCAACTTCGAGCTGATGGCCACGCATCTTGCCGTCTCGACTTTGTCACCGGTGAGCATCCAGATTTTGATACCAGCGTTTCGCAGCAGTTCCAGCGAGGGCTTGACGTCTTTTTGCAGCTTATCCTCCACACCCGTCACGCCCAGCAGTTCCAGGTCGCTCTCGAGGTAGCGCGAGACAACCCGCTGCATTCCCGCATCTCGTCCTGTTATGGAAAGGGAAGCCTCGTGGTACTGAGAAGCGAACTCTTGGTACTGCTGATGTGAGAGCTTCTTCCGCCCAACAACAAGAGTACGCAAGCCCTCGCGCGCCATGTTAGCTGTCTCTTCGTCAAGCCAGTCGTTTGCCGCCACAATCGGGCTCATGACGGTGTCTGCACCCTTTTGATAGAACCAGACCTCGCCGTCGCCAAGGCCGGGGTTGGTATCGTGCACGTTTTCGAGAAACTGAACGACGATTCCCATGCGCTTGCCTTCGGATGTAAATGGGAAAACATCAAGGATTCGTACACGGACAACAGGCCTTCCAGTCTCAGTCGATTCTAGCATCATTCCTTTGCGGTCACGGTATGACAGCTTGAGGCCTACAGACTCGGTCCATCGAACAATTGCAATCTCGTCTGGAGAAGACGCCTGATACGAGGTCACCTCTTGGCCGTCTTCGATCTCTGATGTTGGTGTCACATTGTGGCAAAGCGCGAGCGCAAGGACAGCGTCTCGCACACGTGAACCAATTTCGCGCCGTGTACGGGTGGCTCCTATGTTGACCGTGTTGGACATGGCGGAAGATGGAGTAATGAGAACGCTCTGAGACGCAGGATCAGTGGTGGGCTGGATATAAAAGGCCTGGCGAACATATGACTGGACTTCGTCCATGGCTTCGTTGGCATATGAAACTGTTCCGATGTGAATCTTCTTCATTTCCATGTCATTCTGAGTCAGTGTGCCAGTTTTGTCGCTCAATAGATACTCAATTCGCCCCAAGTCTTCTGGGATGGTGCTTGTGCGAACTACCGCCCCTGGGATACCTTTATCTCGCTGTATGAACCGCGAAAATGCGCTTTTGCCCATATCCAGATTCACTCGGAGACTGATCGGAACGATGGTTGAGAACAAGACCAAAAATCGCATAATTTTGATGTACCAGGCGTTTTCGCCACTCTTTTCAAAGCCTTCCAAAGCCACCAGTATGACAGACAGGGCAAGCGTGAGAGCGCAAAGAATCTTTGTCAACGAGTTGATCTCATATTCCAAAAGTCCAGTTTTTGATCGGGAGGGAGAAGTAGACAATGCAGATCGAGTTTGCGGACCAGTATATAGTATGGCTGCAAAGGTGGTGCCCTGAGATGCAATAACAGTGTTCGCCCAAGCCGTATTGTCGATAGAGAGCGCAGCCGACTTGGAATCGCTGCTGCCCTCATTGTCGGCCAGAGCTTGCTGGCTGGTCGCAGCCTGCCTAGATGGCATCAGCTCAACCGTCCCGACGAATTCGTTGACTTTCTTGTCGGGTTTGCCAGCTGTTATGCGAAGGCGGACAAATTCTTCCAGAGCAATACTTTGGGTCAGCGGTGAAGCTAATCTGAGTTTCCAATCCGTCTCTCCATCCAGCTGGTCAGTTCTGATGAATGTTTCCCCGGAAGGACCGCTGTTTGCATGATCGTTCTGGGAGGGTGTTTGCTCAGGTGCTTTTCCTTTGGCGCTAGAGCTAGATTCTCCCTCTTCAAATGCAAGCAACGTCTCTTCCTCCTCTGGCTCGGTGGGTTCGTCCGCTGATGGGTTCGTTGTAGTCCCCTCAGTAGAGTGACATTGCAAGATTACCACATCAGCCGGAACTCGCTGCCCTTTGGTGAGTTTGAGAACGTCTCCAACTCGCAGGTCTTTTGACTTGCGGCTTATTTCTTCAACAACGGAAGTTGGCTGATCTCCATCCTCATTATCCTCCTGGATATCGGTGAGGTCATGACGTTCGCTTTGTACTTTTCGAGGCTTGCGCCTGATCGTTTCTGACTTTAACGGCCTGCGCGGCTTACTATTTCTGGTGAAATTCCCCGGTTCTGAAAATCGTAGTACATGGTACTCCTCTGAGTTTGCCTCGTTATCCCTTCTCCGTCTATCAATATCGTCGTATGCCTCCTTCCCCATAGTAATGCAAAGAACAAAAGCCAGGGGAGCAATATAGGTTGACAGATAACCGATTCGAAGGGCTGGTATTATCTGTGATAATGCGACCAGCAAGAAATACATGTTGAAGAAGAATGAAAACTCGTTGTACAGAGTAACAGGAAGAAAGGTAAACGCCGTGTATTTGGCATTGGAAATAATGTTAGTCGGGAATCGAGAGGTTTGGATGGAGCCCACTGCAATCATTCTTGCAGATAACGGGTCGTCTTCTTCCTGCTCTTCTGGTTCCTTGACATCGGGCTTCTTCCGTGACAAAAAGCTTGGCACCAGTCGACGTATGAAGCCAAAGCGCCCAGTTGATGGTGGTCTTCGACTCGGCGAACCCTGATCTCCCAGCAACGGCGCATCATCCTCTCCGCTCCCGCCGGCTTCTGACCATGGATGCCGAGCTTCATCGTGGTCCCCTATTAAGTTTTGTTGCTCAAGATCGTCTGAGTCTTGGCGATTCCGACCGAGGTCTCCATATCCACTATCTCGCTTTGTGCGCCGCAGCCCACCCATACGCAAGTTCCTTAGAGCTATCCTTGATGCTCTCCGTTCTTCAGCCGGGTGATTTTGCTGCAGCTCTCGAGCTGGCTCCGTTGAAATGGGGTCGAGCTCTTGGATGTCGAGGTCGAGGTCGGAGTCGGAATCGTTGGACGGAGACTCGGGCGGCTGGTATGAAGGTGAAGGAGGCATCCCGCCTCAAGCTGGTTTCGGGGCCTCAGTAGTGTGTAACGTTCTGCGAAAGCTGCCGCTGTGGCCGGATGCTCATGCTGCACACTCGAGCAAGAAATCGGCGAATTGAGCAGGCTCCCAGAACGTGCGAACAGATTATGACGGTCGATGGGCGAATGCGGTGGGAAGCATTATTCGGTCTGCCAGATGCCCTCCAAGATTGCCCAAACGGGCCGTATATGATAACAGCTGTTGGTGTACGCTTCAGCAGCGGAATCTATGAGCCAAAAGTGTATCTTGTTCTTTCAAAAACAATGGCTGCTCAAGCTGTCTGTTCGTTGCAGCTCGAGAGGGAGCCAGCGCCGGTGCTGGTTGGCTGTGTCAAGTCTGTAACAAACACAAGGGATACGTAAGGCTCCGCGCTAATTCCCGGAGCCAGGGGACTCGGTCGCATCAGTGCCTTGGTGGGGCGCCGACGCAGCCACACGTGCGCTACGAATCGTGCCTAGCGATCGCTGGAGCTGCGTAGGTAAGCATTGAAGACGAAGCATAGGTAGCGATGCATCCATGTGCATGCATAGATGCTACAACCGTACATGTGCAGAAGCCGAAGCCGCCATCACATGATGAAGATGGGTGCCTGAAGGCCTGAAGCGCGGGTATATGAAAGGATAGTTTGGAAGTTTGACTGATCCTGAGAGTTTACAGAGAGCATTTGGCAATGGTAAGGTATAGGTATGTGTACTACTATAGTAGTAGGCACTCGGCAGCTGGTTGTCACTACTAAGGAATTGCGACTCCAAGCAACTCTCGTCTAAAGCAGCGCAAAACATGAATAGCAGGAGCCGTAAACTAAGCTCATCACATGAAGAATATTCTGTCTACAGTACCTAGGTATGTATCTACCATCATTAAAGTTACGGCGTACGTGTCATCATCTACAAGCACGCAGCGGCCAACATGAGTGCCCTCTTCAGGTACTTTGCTTGCGCATGTGCCCGCATCCAAATGCTGCATCCAGACATGGCCGTACGACCTGTATCCTGCAGGCGACTTGCGATGGCAGCACCGACTGGACCGAATCACTGCCTTCGCCAATAAGACCTTCCTGAAGAAGGCTGTCGCATCTAAAGCTACTGCGGGGATCGTTCCCGTGGCACAGGGATGGCGTATAGTGAATGCAGGTAGACAGCCGGTGAATCGCGGGGCTTTGCCGGTTGACTCATGGAGGGCCAAAGCTTTGTTTTTACGACGACATGAAATGGACAGATATCTGGTACAGGGTGATGGCGAGGATGAAAGCTAACGCGGTGAAGAAAGACACATGGCCTCAGCAAGTCGGTAACCACACGAGGCTGACGATATCAGAAAGGCCATGTGCGTAAGACTGAGCTCTGTACCTTTGTGTGTGGTCTGACCTGGGAACTGCTAGTGTCTGCATGGGAATCCATATTCAGCACATTCGGCTCTCAACGCCGCTGCCACGGTGAATAACATTGTCCGTTTCAATGAAGGACCAGACTGTAGATGAAAGTATACTTGGTAACCCTAGTAAAAGGCAACTCGACTCAGCAGTCTCAACATTCCTCCGCCGCGTCGACACGCTCGTCGAAGGTGGCATGTTGCGCCGGCTAAGCCTCGGCGTCCTCAAGGTCATCGGTTTGCTGGATGACGGAATGTGACATTAGGCTTCGCCGTCCAGTAACGAACACATTGCACCACGGCCTTGTAGGCGAGCATTTTCCCACTACGCCGCTAGCGCAGAGGTACTCGGTACCTGCTGGACGCCCGTGCTCTGTGCTCTGCTCGCTTCTTCTCCTGATCTGCTTCTCCAAGTAATACGTGCCAACTGGCCCTTGTCGTTCTTCCCATCCAAGGCCTGCTTCGTTGATAGCCGTGTTTTTTCATGCTACCCTTGCTCCCGAACATGATCTCCATTTAAAGCATCCACCATCTGCGCTTTCGATTCGATTCGCTTCTGTATAAGGTACCGCTGATACTTCTCGTGTCCTCGCGCGCACCTCGAGATATCAATAACGAGTCTGATATCCGATCTTGGTTGCGCAGTCTGCATTGTGCTCTGTCTGCTAACACATTTGGTCAGTAAACTAGATTCTGTTTCGCGCCTTGCTGGCGAGGACTCGTTCCTTTCGACCTTCAATTGATCATGGCTAGCGAGCCGCTCACCTCCTCATGGAATCCGGCTTTGATGCCAAACAGCGTCCATGATATCGGAGTAGCCCACGACGACCACGAAATACCATCAGCATCTGCAGAGCCCTTGGCCGAGACTTTAGACTATAGCCCGGCGCACGAAGAAGAGCAAAATGGCGTTGAGCATCACGAGGCCGAGCATGGCACGGAGGGCCAGTCTTATCCCCGCGCTGGCGGCGTCGAGGAGGGTGCTGAGCTGGCCTCAGAGCCGCAGACCGTAACGGCTGAGGAACCCACGGAGCCCTCGGCACTTGAAACAGAGAGTCAGCAAGAAGATGCGACTGGGCCGGCGACCCGTACTGCGCAGCATTCGAGCTCCTTCTCCTTTGCTCGAACAGTTTCGACCGAAATCAGTTTCGGCGATGACGATGATGCCGAGTGGACTCTGTCGAGGACTGATACAGATCCTTTCAAATTCATGCCCCCTTCTGAGAGGTCAAATTCTTTTCCTGTCGTACCTCTTATGGCAGAAGATCCGGAGCTCATCGAAGATACACCTTTGCCATCAAATCAGGCGCTTGACGTATTGGAAGAGACGGAGCGAGATGTTCATATTGAAGAGGAAGAGTATCAAGCTGATGCGTATCCCCAGCCAAGCTCAGATATCGTGGATGAAGCTTCAAAAGATTCGCACCACAGACACGCGCCCTCCACATCGATAGGAGGGGACATCCAATGGGCTGAAGATGAAGCATCCGAAGCGCGATACGAAGAAGGCGTACCATTGATACCACACACACAAGCCAGCGCCGACCCTGCAGCTAGCAGTGAGAATACGCACATCCCTTCTTTTGACGATGACAATGACAATGAAGATGACGACTTTTTTAATCAAATCAATCAATCCGAAGCAGACGCTACAAGTAAAGGTCAAGAAGAAGAGCCAATGCAGCGGAAATCAACTATGCAGGTCCTGGCATCTGCAGATCAAGAACTTCCGGACGAGACCCTCGAGTGGGATGAAGAGGGATTTAACGGCCCGGAAGTCAAAGTGACGGAGGAACCCGAAGCGATTGAAGAGATTGGCAACGGAAATGAAAGGGAGGCACCCCATACTCAAGACCTCGCGTCAAAATGGCAAGAAGCGTTTGCTGGTGATGACGACGAAGACGAATTCCTTATTGAAAACACACTAGCAGAAGAGCCGGAAGTGGATGCAGCCGCGTTCCTGGGCAGTGACGACGAAGGATTACTGGATGAGCTCGACGAAGCCCAGCCCCCAGCACAGACTGCGCCGTTGAGCTCACAAACAAATAGCGTGGCATCAACGCCGGCTTTTGCGCCCACTTCATATCGACCTGCTCTACAGCGATCTGCATCTGCGTCTGCGTACACGCCTGTCACACCACCGCTTCAATCCCCGTTTTATGGTGCCCCAACCCAGGGAGTAGTGTCCCAGCCTCCACTGCAATATGGTCAAGCGCCTCCTCAACAGGCAACGGATTCGCCCAAAGCCCAAAGCTTTGCCGACAAAGCAAAGGGAGGGTATTCGTCGCCGTATGACCTACCCTCAGATTTGGTCACCTCTACGGTGAAGCCAAGGAAACGAGCTAGTATGCAGCAACTCCAATTGGGCAATTCCAATTCATCGCTTCAGCCACCTCCCCCTCCGCGAAGCGCCAGTATGAGTGCCACCGATTCAGGCCCTCCAAGTGGTGGTATTCAAAAATCGCCTCTCTTACGACACAAATCAGGCTTCTTTGAAGATTTACCCACCGCACCAAAGCCACGTTCGATGTCCAGGTCAGGCAACAGAGCAGCTTCTCCTAACCCATATGGCTTGGCCACATCACCTCATGGACCGTCTCCTTTGAGCCCTCCCATGGCAACCCAGATTCCACCTGCAGCTCCCGGCTCTAGTCTAAAGATGAATCTTGTCGCTCCTGAGCGAGTAAACCCATACGCACCTCTTCCATCGCCAAACGCTCCCTTGCCTACACCAACTGCCAATGTATCCAGATATTCTCCAGCTCCCCCTCCCCAAGCAGCTGGCAGCCAAAGTGCGCCGCCGCCCACGAGCCGATATTCTCCTGCACCGCCCGCTCCCATTCCAACTGCCGCCTATAACCCAGCAGCAGCCGTCTCAGCAACCTCGCCTCAAGCTGTTTTGCCCCATCTTCCGCGAACCTCTAGTCCGCTGGCACATTTTGAGGTTAGCAGCGACAAGCCGTTTGGTGCCAGTGGAGAAGCTGTCCACGCCGAGCGACGAGCTAGTTCCTCGTACGAGCCGAGACTCACTCGCGTTGCTTCTCTTCCCCCTACCCGCGAGGTTGAAGAAGAAGACGACCCGGTGCCTAACAACACCCGTTCGCCACCACCTTTGCCCATTCCTTCCGTTCAATCTACGCTATCGCCTCCAAAGCGACCAGGCTCTGGCTACATTCCTAACAACCTTCCTTCGACGCAGCCTGGATTTGTTCCACCCCCTCGCGCTCATACGCAGTCTCCGGGGGCCACTAGAGGTGGTCAATATATCCCGAAGCCTGCAGAGGCTGCTCGCCGACCTTCTTCTTCACACTCACCTGTGTCCCCCCCCTCTGTCAAGATTGCCCACGCTTCCCATGCCCATCCTCGGCCGCCATCTTTGAATATGAATATGATTGCTCCTACGGACGGCCGAGAGCATGACCCCCTCCAGAGATGGCAAGGCGTCCCCATTATTTCTTGGGGAGTTGGTGGTACCGTGGTGACTTCTTTCCCAAAGAGTATTCCGAGATACGTTATGAACCAAACAGCACCGTCGATGCTGCGAGCTTCGGGAGAGGTCAAAGTGCAGAATATCAAGGATATTGAGTCTCTGCCAGACCGCCTAGCCAAATTTCCCGGTCCACTGAAGGGCAAGTCGAAGAAAAAGGAAGTTCTCGCGTGGCTTTCTTCGGGAATCGACGACTTGGAGAAGGAACTCCCCGAGGTGTCCTTTCACCCGCAGCTTTCTTTCGAAGCTAAACGAAGTATTGAGCGCCTGCTGTTGTGGAAGATCCTTCGCATATTCATCGAGCATGACGGAATTTTGGAAGGCAACCCCGCGGCCGAGAAGGCTGTGCGAGATGTCCTCTCCCCGGGGACTATAACACCCACCGCGGATAACGATGGTTTGTTTCCTACGGACCCTACTATAAGCATCAATGGTGCTATAGCCACTTCAATGCAGTCTGACGGCGCTGATTCTGCTACCATGGAGCAAATCCGTCTCGATCTTCTCAAGGGCAACCGTGAGACCGCTGTCTGGGCAGCGGTTGATAAGCGTCTGTGGGGACATGCCATGCTTATTTCTCATACAGTCTCGCCTGACTTGTACAAGCGTGTTGCGCAAGAATTTGTTCGCAAAGAAGTCAATCACCCTGGCCAGAGTAATGAATCACTCGCCGCTCTATACAAGATCCTATCAGGTAATTACGACGACTGTGTCGATGAGCTGGTTCCAGTTCATGCACGCGCCGGCCTTCAGCTTGTCTCAACTGGGTCGTCTTCTGAGCCTACCAAGGACGCTATGGAAGGGCTGGATAAATGGAGGGAGACCTTGACGCTTGTTCTGAGCAACCGAAGCGCTGACGACGTCCGCGGTTTGAACGCCCTAGGCAAGCTCTTGTCTAGCTATGGAAGGGCTGAAGCCGCCCATATTTGCTTTATCTTTGGCAGGCAGATATCCGTTTTTGGCGGCTTCGATGATCCGAATGTAGACTTTGTCCTTTTGGGGTCGGATCACCGACAACAATCGCACCAGGTTGGAAGGGATACAGAAGCTTTGCAGCTTAGTGAAGTATATGAGTACGGGCTTTCACTTTCGGGCACTTCTTCTGCTGCTGCTGGCGCTCCCCATCTCGCGCCTTACAAACTCCACCACGCCATCACATTGGCTGAGTATGGCTACCGGGACAGGGCTCTACAATATTGCGACGCTATTCTCTCAGCCATGTCATCACAGACGAAGAGGTCGCCTTATCATCACCCAGTTCTGGAGGCCGCCGTTGATGACTTCATGCGCCGCTTGAAACAGGCACCGAGAGAAGAATCTTCCTCTTGGATGTCCAAACCTAGCATGAACAAGGTTTCCGATAGCATGTGGAATAGATTTAACAAGTTCGTCGCCGGAGATGAGTCTGAAAACGCCAATGGCACCCCGGGCGAGGAGAGTGGCCCATTTGCCCGTATAGGAACGCCGTCCATGAGCCGCTCCCCGTCGGTTTCGAATTTTGACACCCTGGGCATCAGCTCACCTGCATACCCAGGGGCTGGTGCTCCTGCTGCTACGTCGGCATTGTCATCGGCGTTGTCGCGATATGCTCCAGCAACTTCCCAGCCTACCTATGGCGTTGAGCCGCCACAGCTGCCTTCTTCTTTCTCTCAGCCTACACTGAACTCAAGTGAGTACCCTGCGAGCGCATACGGGGTCTCACCCTCTCTCCCTAGCTCTCCACCTGGACGTGGCAATGGATTTGCGCCATCGAGCCTTGGCTACCAGCCAATGACTGCTGATGTTGGTAATAAGGGTAAGGCTCCTACGAGTGGATACCAGCCATTATATCAACAGCCGGTCTCCTCACAACAACCCCATGAAGAGCCAGCCACAACTCCCTCTACGGCAGGTTTCCAACCGGTGTCCTATGGATATGAACCCCCCTTAAATAACACCAGCATATCCGAAACTGGGATTAATAATGTGGACGCAACAGAGGGCGCGTCAAATGGCTATGAGCCTCCATCTTTCCAACCTTACGGATATGAGCCCCCGACCTATCAGCCCGACCTTGGGCCCTCTGCAGAGGAAAATGATGATGAACCTAAGCCCAAGAAGAAGAGTTTCATGGATGATGACGATGATGATTTTGGTACTGGTAGTTCAACGGCCCGAGAAAAATCTAAAGCGGAAAAAGATCGTGAGAATGAAGAGATGTTCCGCAAGGCAGCGGAAGAAGATGGTAAGTTTTTGCAGCTCAAAAGTTTCCAGGAAGCCTTTACTAACCATTTGTAGCGAAACGTGCTGCTGCAGCGCAGCAAGCCAAGAAAGGTTGGGGCTTCTCAGGCTGGTTCAGTGGCGGCAGTAAGAAGGAGATTGCAAGTCCTGGAGAAGCATCATCCCCAGGCAAGCCCATCAGGGCTAAGCTTGGTGAAGCGAGCAGCTTTGTATATGACCCTGAACTCAAGCGATGGGTCAACAAGAAGCCCGGAGCCGAGCAAGTCGAAGCGAAAGCGGCGACTCCACCGCCACCTAAAGCGCTCGGCAGTCCACGATCCGTCAGCGGAACACCTCCACAAACGCCGCCTCCTCCGCAAGGCCGAGCTAGCCTTCCGCCTTCATCTTCTTTTGGTTCGTTGGCTCCGCCCGCAGTTCTCAACAGAGCCCCGTCGCAGGAAAGCCTTGGCGCACCGCCCATGTTACGATCCATGTCTAGCGCTAGTACCGACAGCAAACCATCAAGCAGACCTACTACGAGCATGAGCAATGCCAGCAGTATCGATGACTTGTTGAGTGCATCAGGACCCCGTAAACCCGGGCAGAAGAAGGCAAGAAAAGGCCGCTATGTCGATGTTATGGCCAAATAAAATCAACAGAAAGTGCTCAATAGTTGCATGACCTACAGACAATTGTAGACTGCTAGAGTTTGCTTCTATATATTTACTTGGTTTGCGGAGCAATTTTGCTCTCTTCTGTAACCAGATGACGGTGGTATTTGTATTATATGATTGGACGACGTTGTTTGATGTATTGTTAGCTGGAGGAAGGGTGACTTTTTCATTACAATAAGGTCTTGAATGAAGGTATGAGAGGATGACTGATGCAGATACACATGGCATGATTACACATATTAGCATTTTTGGATATCTTTCATGGAAATAACAAAACAAAAAAACATTGATCCCTTTTTCAATACACCATTCCATTGGAACTCCTTAAGATTTGCTTTTACGCCGAATTGCAACTTGAACTCCAGCCTATGCACTATATGCTTGGACATGATACTATACCCTTTGTAAGCTTATATGAGAAGATTGCAGGTTTTGAACTTACTGTTAGGACCGCATCATCTGCAGCCCCATCGTCATAATGTGGTATGTATACATACAACACTAGAGATTGGTTATGGCAAAAACATGCTATGACTCTTCCCTCGAGCCTGCCGGCGCTGAGGACTCTGCTCCAGTCTTTCCCGTCGACATAAATTGAAGCCCAAGAGTCGGGTCCACGATCGCGGAACTTTGTACTAGGGTGCTCCTCAATGGGGACCCTGAGCTGGGCGGGATCCAGTTGCGGATTGTCGAGGTCGGTCCAGGCGCTCGAGATGTCGGCCGTCTCGGTGGCAATACGCACGCGCAGGCCGCCGTGCATGTTGGCGCTGATCTCGAGCCGAGGGGATTTGCTGCTGGCGGAGCCACCGCCGCCGCTAGAGGCGAGGGCGAGCTTGGTGAAGCGGTCCGAGATGGATTTCAGCTGGAGCAGGGGCGGGAGCTGGATGTGGACGTCAGGTTCCTGCAGCGAGGGCTGGATGGTGGAGGCGACGGTGTCGGGGTGCAACACGCGGATGGGGATGTCCTGGGTAATGATCTTCTCGTGCTCTCTGCGCAGAGAAGTCTCGAGGTGAGTTTGATCAGCACCACCGTCCTCGTCGACGTCGCCAAAGGGGTCGTCGAAGGAAGAAGGGGGCTTTAGAGGCGCGGCAGCAGGTGGCGGCGCGTTTCCGAATTTCGAAGAGGATGATTTGGTGCTGGTGGTGATTGTCATGGAGAGGACGGGCACCCCTTTCTTCTTGGTGAGGCGGAGAGATGCTGAGATGCTGCCCTGGGCGGATTTGAGGGCGCGGTGGAGGGGCTGGAGAGAAAGTTCTAGGTTGATGGTGTTGGAGGGCTCGGCGGATTGGATGGTGCAGTTTTCGAAGAGGAAGTCCATTGGCAGTGTTCTTTTTCCAAGGCATCAGCACTCTAATTGACTCATTAGTGAGATGATTTGCTTACGACCAGATCTGCGAGCCTGCATCTGGGACGACTGTGAAGTGTGCAGTTTCATCGCTGAGGCGTAGCCATACCAGCTTCTCCAGAGTGGAAAATGCGGCTGTGAGTTCTGGAAAGGCTGGTTAGCTGAAAGTTGGTTAAAGATGATGATGCTAAGTAGAACTCACTGGCAAAGGTGCGAATGTTTTTCAAATCGCTGTGGAACCTCATGTTGGGCGATGATTTTTGCTGTGGCTCATGGAAATGTTTGAGTTCACGGTGGAAAGTTGGGGTGAGGTTGTAATATGGTTTGGAGTTAGCGGATGGAAATACAGGGCGCGTGTACATGGGACCGCTAAAATGGTTGGTGCGGGTCTGGCACTGATGACTGGAGCTTCGCTGTAGGGATAAATCCGCTGATGAAGGATATGGGGAAGTCGAAAAGCAGAGGACTTTGATTGAAATTGATGGATTCTTTGCATATTAAATTACAAAAACGAATAAAAAAAGGTGAGTATTCAATATGAAGGATTTATTCGATTGTAGTATATATCGCTACTGGGCTGTGGAGAAGCGCACTGTATCATGAGCTTCTACCCCATACCTACAGAAGAAGGCTGACGTTTGCATGAGATGAATTCCAACATGAAGTCATTTGATAAGGCAGGTGCTTTCGAATTGAGCAGACATTCTATAGAATCACAAGAATAGGCATTTTAGGCAAGCGTGTATACCCAAGGTAGGCAGATTCTAAGTAGTGTTGAGAAAGAAAGTCTGATCCGTGATAGTCAATATCGACATCTGCCTGCCCATATGAGTCCCAAGTCGAGCCTTCCAAGCAAGGTATGCCCTAAACAATGAAGGCGCAATGCTTATCTACATGTACCTAGGCAGCTGCAGTTCCAATGAGTTTGGAGCACGTTAAACTGACAACCTGAACTCAACATTCCACATCCAAAAACCCAAAGCATTGTATAACCAGGCAGCTACTGGCAACATATAGTACCATACGTCGTATTGCTCGTCTATCTTACCTCGTCAATCCATTATATCAGCAGTCTCGCTATGGGCGCCATCACCTAATCATTCAATCCTGCGGCAACTTTGCAAAAACAAAGAAAGAGAAGAACAATGGGGGCTGGACGTTCAAAGCAGCCGATCAAGGATCGGCTTAAACGAGTATTTAGACCTCCGTGGGCCCGAGCAAACAAAGGCAGTGACTCAGAGCCACTACAGCCTGAGAATCTTCAAATCAGCGTCACCCAGACAATCACACAGGACTCAGCCCCGACCATCAGAGCACCGAGTCCATTAGCACCAGCCGAGACGCAGTTGGCGGTTACGTCCGGGATTCTGAGCGAACCTTTGCCGAAACAGCCTTTCTTGAGCCTAATGGAAATTTCTGGAGAGCCGTTTACCATGCCCAGTACACCGTTGAGGTTAAATATGTCAGAGTCTCTCGGTTCTCATAACATGCAGAGTCCGCCTGAGGTCAGTCCGATGAGTGACCAGAATACAGTTCAGCCTTTGGCAAACCAACTTGGCAATGTTACATTGTCGGAGCCAACATCTGAACATATCGGCAACGTCAGTCCGATGAGTCAGGCTACAATTCAGCCTTTAGCGAGCCAACTTGGCACTACTCCACCGCTGGACTTGACGAGCAGATATGAGAGCGATCCCAATGCTTGCCATTTTTGTAAAGAACCATATTCGGATGAGGGAGAGCCCAAAGTCTATCTCCCCTGTGGGCATTCTTTCGGGGTTGACTGCCTCCTTCGATGGATTGAGTATGGGTTTTGTATGTTTGCTGCCGGGTGGCTTCCCTTTGCTCATATAAGATGCCCTCACGACTGTATCGGCCTCCGACACCGCTGTGGCCACCTTGTCACGTCATACGATTCTACGCCACATCCGTTGCATACCGATGCCTCAGCTTTTGCCATTCCATCAGCCTATGAGTTCTGCAGAAAGGGAAGGGGCAGCAAACTGAGTCGCAATCTCAAGTGGCTTCGATACGTTGAGAAAGCTTTGGTGAGAGAACCAGATTCCTTGCTTCACAGAAAAAAGCAGCGCAAAATCCTTAATACGCTTCAATTCCGCCCACGCCCATTCCGCCCACGCCCCTTCCGCGCCAAGCTGTTATTGATGGTAATAAATTCGATATCCGAAGCCGAGCAAGTTTTCCAGCATGAACACAGAGTTTGGTGGCTCGATGAATGGGGGAAGAGAGTGTGTATTGACATGCGAGAGAGTGCGTTTTTTTCACATTTTGTATGGGAGTACGAACTGCAGCGCATCTTTTTGCGGGATCTTGAACTTTTGGGGTCTTGAGCAATTATGAAGCATGATATGATTCCCGGGGGGGAGGGTGCAGAGCGGTCTTCTTCTCTTCGCCGTGTCATCCATCCATTCTCTCCTTTTCGTTGAAATATCTTATACCCTGAGTCAGTACGTAGACGATTTTAGCGATGCTTCACCCAGCGATGTTTCAGCAGTATTATAGAATCAAAGAGTTTGAGAGATATCAAGAGCAAGGACTACTCAGGGGCGTTAGCGTTGGGGAGTATTATATCTTCCTGTCCATGTATATGACTCTATGTTTGTCTATTATAATTAAAACAATGGGATATGTTATCCAACTAAACCGTACTGGCTCATGAATCATCCTTGGTGTTGAGGTCTGTGATCATTATGCAGAGGTAGATCCAAGTGTTGGCTAGGTACTCTGTCTTTGCAGACTCAGCCAGCATGGAATTGTTTTTGACGAGTTATTGAGGTCTAGCCCGCTTTTGGAGCAGTTCAAGCCTTGTACAACCTGGAGGGGGTGGTTCAGAGATGATTTTGAGGGATAGTATGTTTGACTTTTCTTTCTTATGTCTATTGCCCGTACCATTCTTTTTAGTCCGAATCTGAAGAGTCGCTGTCGTCGATAAAGCCTTCCTCTAGCCTTGTATAAAGTTAGCCGGCATGGAACATGGCATATCTGAGCGTCTTGTAGCCATGAAGGTAAGACTTACTCTCGGCTGAGCCGTCTCGTACTCTCAGCTCCCTGTCTCGACCGCGCAATAGCCTCAAGCACCTGCCGGATGTCGTCGTCTATCTCTCCCAGCTCTTCTCCCTCCTCGAGGTCAACGGCGCCAGAGGCCACCTCCCTATTCCTCCGCCATGTGAGGGGAGCACTGGCGATTCTGATGAGGCGGTTGGTGATGCGGTAGCGCCAACCGGTTGTGTGTTCGGAGATTGCGTCGATGGGGAGGTACTGGCTGTAGCGGACGCGGTAGTGGCGCCATATCGGGACGATGACGAAGGTGAGGATGAGGAAGAGGATGAGGGAGATGACGGCGGGGATGACGAGCGTCTGTGACGTTTGGTTAGCTCTGTTGCTGGCGGTAGATCCGTAGATACTAGACGACGTGTGGTTTGTTGTCTCAGCGGGCAGATGGAGAGAATGGGCACATGAGGCTTACCTTGACGACGACTAGTGTGTCACCCATTTTGGCTGCTATTTTTAAAACAAGAGAGAAGAAGCGCTGGGTTTAGTATTTTGGGAAGAGTAGTTTTCTTGATCTACTGAGTGCTGCTCGTTCGAGGGGATATGGCGATCATGGCAGTCAGGGTCTGGCCCCCTAGCCAAGGAACGAGCGCGCAAGTAGAAACAAGCGAGAGTCTGCGGTTTTTGGTGACGGTGTTTCTTTGAAAGTTGAAGCCCAGGCGCAGCGCAATTGCGACGACAGGCCGCCAGCCAGCCGGAACGGGATGAGTTACGTACCCCGGAGGCGCTAAGGGAGCCCGCTGGGACACCGCTGGGCTAGGCTTGTTGGGGAAGAGTCTATTTGTAGGCACATGTGGTTTACTACTTGAAGTATACGAAGCATGTCGAGACAATGAGTACCACGATGGCATCACTCTGTGCTGGTGGTTGATAGCAATTCTTGTAACGGCTGCTTGGACTATACAGTGATATACCAGATGTACATGCAGTGATACTAAGAGTCTCTTTCACCAATGTCATATTACTGCAAGTGCGGAATATCGTGTACATAGGCCAGGCAAAGGTACTACCTTACTCTTACGGCACCTGAAACTTGACGAATATCCAGCTGCTGGGAGATCGCGTGGGCTTACTATGGCATCACTCGGCAGGTCCACGGGATCGGACATTGGACGCTTCCACGGGCGCATTCCAGATGCGTGGCATGGACCAAGTCGGCTTTTCCCCACTGATAAGACGAGGGACCCCCGACGTCTCTCTGCCATGGGCTGGCAGCTCTTTAATTGTCGCTCGGCTGTTGGAGATTGCTACAGATGTCCCTATTCCAGAGCCTCAAGTCATTGCGATGTACAGACTGATACTGATCTGCGCCTCAACAATCGTCGGACGATCCAGCCAAGACTGAGGCACTTTGTACGTAATGCAGCGAGAGTCTGGGCGTATGTGCTAGTGGTACTGGTAGCAGATACAGTAGCACAAGCAAGAATTCATGCGCCATACTAGCAGATGCGACTCTGAAAGTCTATAGACGAAGCACCTCGGTTCGTATTGAGGAATTTCGTTGGCTTTGAAATGCCGCCCATATGAGGGATAGCTCAGGGTTCGCTGCTGTCATTGGTAAGCCTTCGATAATACACACAAAAAGAGGCCACCTTCGAGATCAAAGGAAATCTTTCTCTTCTTTTTTTTTTCCATGTCGCACATGTCATCATTTTCCTGGCGGCAGCAGCCACTTCTTAATAAATTCTCCTCCACCTCCCTGGTCCTCATTTCCCGCCTGCCGTCGATTATAGACAAACCCACCCTCGATTGCCCATATTCAGCGATCCACATGCACCGAGGACCCAATTAGGCCCGTCGATGCTGCGGCGCCAACGATTTAGGGGCCACGGTCAACTGAAGTCGGCGCCAGCCCAGCGCCCAATCACCGCTGGCCTTGCCTGCTTCGATGTTCTGCTTCAGCGTCGGCGCCACTCTTAGCGCTGTTAGCACGTCTAGTGGTCGTGACCCAAAAACGACCTGAGCTACAGGACAGGCTCGGTCGCTGTTCCCTGGCTTCGCCACTGGGCGAGCCTAAAAGCGGCAGACCCCCTGCTTTCGTTCGTCTTGTGGCAGTCTCTTTGTTGTCAGGGGAGGACCCTTTATCTTTGTCTCACCAGACATCAAATGTATTTTTCACATGTATTTCTGTCCACACGGAAGCGCCTGCTGTCTACGCTGTTTCTTTAGCCCTTTCTCTTTCGCTTTGCTATTCAAAGAGCAGATAGATAGAACACATTACCCAACAGGTTGGGACAGAAGGAAGCTGAAAAATCCATAATAATCTGTGCTGCTACTATCCCATAAAACCCCACTCCCCTGGCGCAGGTGAGGTGTGTGTGCGTGCCGCCAGTCATTCATCATTGATTGATTCTGCCGCCCCCGCCCCCTATCGCTAACCAGCCCAGCTTTCCCAGGCCCTTCAGCGGCCCCGTCTTCTGTAGTACCTCAGCCTTGCTCCAAAACATCAAACCTCACGCCATCGCAGCCTTCAACACAAACACAATCGCCCAGCTTTCGAGCGCCGACCAGGACCAGGGAAGCATCAGAGGACGCAAAAAAGAAGGGCCACAGCAGCGCCAGAAAAGACGAAACAGAAGGCTAATACCAAAAAGAAACTCCAAACCCGAGGCCATCCAATAATCCTCTAGATCCCCCCTCCCCCCACTGCAGGCCCAGCCCTGTCTGTCCCTCTTTCGCCGGCAAATTAGGCCTCCATCATGCGAGCGGTCCAGGGCTCGCACTCCGCTGCCGTTACGTGTTTCGCCTACCCACTTCTCTCCACGATCAATTATCATGTCGTCCGCTGCCGATAAGTCCAGACAGTCTTCCGGCGGCAGATCTCTCTTCTCTCGAGGCAAGCACCGCGCCGACAAGCGCTACACCGACATCGATCCCAAGAGCTCGTCAGAACAATTCGAAACGGCGTCCATAATTTCTTCGCGCTCCTCGCGCCACAAGCGGGAGTCGTCGTCGATTTCGGTCGACCAGCCCGGTTCTCCTGATGCTGGCATCAACCAGATGGCGGGTGTGATCACGTCCATCCCCTACGACGGCCCGCCGGGCTCTCGATCGCCAGTCTCCCTCGAGTTCCTCCCCAGGCCCGACCAAGGGCCGCCGCAGCGCCGCGAGCCTGTGCCGCACCAGCTCAATGTCAGCGGATTCGACTTCCATCAGTACCCGTCCATCGACCCGTCAACAATGGCCAGCCAGAACTCCCACCCCCACACCCCTGCGCGGCCGGGCACATCGTCCAACATGTCAGTCAACAACATCACCATGGCCTCCACGGGCAAGCAGGCACAATACCAGCAATGGGGGCCGGGACCCGGGCCTGGAGGAGCTGTTCCGGCTCGTGGCAGCACGTCCAGCTCCACCACCAATGGCTCGTATCCTGTCCGGTACGACTCCTACCAGAACCCTTTCTATGCCCGATCCTCCGGAGAGAGCTTCAACAACCCGCACGGTGGCGGCGGCGGCTACCTTAACCCGGCTTCAGCCCGCTCTTCGCACACCACGCTTGCGCCGTCGCCGCCCGGAAGCTCACATTTCACGCCTCACTCTCCTCGTGAGACGCACACGTCTCACAGGTTATCAAAAATGAGCGCTTACGGACCCGCGTCCCACGACGGCTTCTACTTCCCCAAACCCGATGACAACTACGTAGTCGAGCAGATGTTCATGCAGCTTATGCAGAAGCGAGGATGGCACAATCTCCCTGAGCAGGCTAGGAGACAGATGACGGCCTACCCCGCGGAGAAGAAGTGGACATTACTGCACCAAGATCGTCTAACAGAATGGCAAGGAGAACAGAAACGGAAGCAAACCGCCAGAGCCAATCAGTATGCTACGCCCGACGTAACGACTTACTCCGATGAAGAGGGCACTCCGGAATGGTATGTCAGGAGGGTCATGGAGGACAAGCTGGATGCGAAGGGCATGGGGTCCCTCGAAGTCAACCTGAGAACACAACAGATTGGCTGGGTGAAGCGATTTGTCGAGTGCCAGGGACAAGTGGCTCTGGTCACTCTGTTGCTCAAGATCAATAGGAAGAACACCAACGGAGGACCGGCTACTTCTTCGACAGTCGACCCCCGGTTAGAGAAGAATTTGGATCGCGAATACGACATCGTAAAATGTCTCAAGGCTTTAATGAACAACAAATTCGGCGCCGACGATGCCCTCATGCAGTCAAAGGTTTTGCTGGCCTTGGCCACATGCCTGATTTCTTCTCGACTCACCACGCGGAAGCTTGTGAGCGAAATTTTGACTTTCCTCTGTACGTGGGGGAACCATGGCGAGGGACATCTGAAAGTCATCCAGGCTTTGGATGAAGTCAAGACACAGGCTGGCGAAAATGGAAGATTTGATTCTTGGATGCGACTGGTGGAGGTAACCGTTGATGGACGTGGAAAGATGGGCAGTCTCGTGGGTGCCAGCGATGAGCTTCGGACCGGAGGTATTGGAATGGAGAACCTGTTGATGGAATATGCGGTCGCTACTCTGATGCTGGTCAATATGATTATTGATGCTCCTGAAAAGGATCTCCAGATGAGAGTTCACATCAGAGCTCAGTTCCACGCCTGTGGCATCAAGAGAATCTTGACCAAGATGGAGGGTTTTCAATACGAGCTGTTGGACAAGCAGATTGATCGGTTCCGTACCAACGAGGCCATTGATTATGAGGATATGCTCGAGAGGGAGAACACCAGCATGAAGGATAATGTCGAGGGGGATCTCAAGGATTTGACTGACCCTATACAAATTGCCGACACCATCCAGCAACGGCTGCATGGAACCAAGACACATGACTACTTTGTATCTGCGCTGCAGCATCTTCTGCTCATCCGCGCCAGCGATGGCGAGGAACGGCTGCGAATGTTTCAGCTTGTCGATTCGATGCTTAGCTATGTGGCCATGGATCGCCGCCTGCCAAATATGGACCTCAAGCAGAGTCTCAACTTTACAGTTCAGAGTCTGCTGGACAAGCTGCACACGGATTCAGAAGCTCGACAGGCTCTCGATGAAGCATTGGAATCTCGCCAGATCGCTGAAGCCGCCATGGCGGAACGAGATGAGATGAGGGCAAAGTTGGAGCTCGGAGCGGATGGGCTCGTGGCCAAGTTACAAAAGCAGCTGGACGAGCAGACTCGGTTTATCGAAGCTCAGAGACGCCAAGCTGATGGCCTCAAAGTGGAATTGAATAACATTCAAAGTGTTCGAGCCAAGGAGGCACAGCGTTACGAGCTTGAGACGAGAGAATTGTACCTCATGCTGCGAGACGCCCAAGATATCGCGGCATCCAATGCTGCTAAGACTAGCATCGGTGCCAAGCCTGGCAAGGATAACACAGCACAAATGCAGGGCATTCTCGACCGTGAACGCCTTATGGAGCGTCTACAGAAGCAGCTTGAGCGCCAAAAGACCCAGTATAAGCTGGAAGGTAGAATCTGGGGAGATTCTGACGGCCCATCTGATCGCCTTCGTGCTCTCAGAGAAGCCATGGATGGCGATGAGGAGCCGGGTACGCCTCCTGGAGGCGGTACTCCGCCCAGAGATTTCACAAACAGTGTACTCGGAACTATTCATCGCCAGCCGAGGGCTTCTCGAAGGCCGGCCAAGCGTGAGAGTGCTATCGGGGAAGATGACGTTGATCTTGACGAGGAGGGCGTCGTTATCGAGCGCCCCAGACTGATCGAGATGAGGCGTCCAGTAGTCGATTCGAAGCAGCAGGCTCAGTTTGCTCAAGTCACGGGCGAGATTGGTTCCAAGATCAAGCGATACGACGGCAGCGACTCCGAAGCCGACGACGGCACCACCACCGGTCCATCTCACCCGAGCATGGAATCGTCTTCTCCCATCACCCCGGCAGAAGGCGAGGCCCCCAAAGTCGAAATCACCGGACCCCCTCCGCCTCCGCCTCCGCCACCTCCCCCTATGCCCGGTCAACTGCCCGGCGTCCCACCTCCGCCGCCTCCACCTCCTCCCCCACCGATGCCGGGCTCATTCCCCGCGCCTCCACCTCCTCCGCCGCCTATGCCTGGTATGGGAGGGATGCCACCACCTCCTCCACCGCCCCCAATGCCCGGTGCCAAGGGCATGCCGCCGCCTCCGCCGCCGCCTCCCGGGATGCCTGGTGCCATTTCTGGTCACTACTTACCTCAGCAACCCGCCTTCACTGCCGCGCCTTCTGTGGGCTTACCGGTGATGCGGCCTAAGAAGAAACTTAAGGCCCTTCACTGGGAGAAGGTCGATACCCCTGAGACCAGTCACTGGGCAGCTCACACCCCCTCCGTCGAAGAGCGAGAAGAGAAGTACAACGAACTTAGTCGGAGAGGTATTTTGGACGAAGTCGAGAAGCTTTTCGTTGCCAAGGAGATCAAGAAGATTGGTGGTGGTGGTGGTAAGAAGGATGACAAGAAACAGCTCATATCATCCGACTTGCGGAAGGCATTTGGTACGTTGATGGTCTTTGAATCAATGAATTTCTCTATATCTGTGGACTGAAGCTAACGAGAGTGAAACAGAAATCGCCTTTGCCAAACATTCTCAATCCTCTGTTGACAAGATTGTACAGATGATTATCCACTGTGACGACATCATTATCACAAACCAGGGTATCATGGATTTCTTATCAAAGGATGATATGTGCAACATCAACGACAACGTTGCCAAACAGATGGCTCCGTATAGCAAAGATTTGACCGGGCCAGATGCAACGAACCAAACCCGAGAAATGGATCCTGAGGAGCTCACAAGACAGGATCAGCTATACTTGTACACGGCATTCGAGCTACACCATTACTGGAAGAGCAGAATGAGGGCGCTAGCACTTACGCAGAGTTTCGAAGTCGATTACGATGAAATCATTTCCAAGATGCAGGACGTTGTGACTGTCTCTGAGTCATTGAGAGATTCCGTCGCCCTTATGAATGTCCTTGGTCTCATTTTGGATATCGGAAACTACATGAACGATGCCAACAAGCAGGCTCGCGGTTTCAAGCTTAGCTCGCTCGCCAGACTGGGCATGGTCAAAGATGACAAGAATGAATCGACGCTGGCCGATCTTGTGGAGCGTATCGTGCGAAACCAGTATCCGGAATGGGAAGGGTTTGCAGACGATATTACGGCCGTTACAACGGCGCAAAAGATCAACATTGAACAACTTCAGACCGACGCCAAGAAGTATATCGATAATGTGAAGAATGTTCAGATGTCATTGGACAATGGTAACTTGAGCGATCCGAAGAAATTCCACCCCCAGGATCGTGTAGGCCAAGTTGTCCAGAGGGTGATGAAGGAAGCCAGAAGAAAGGCAGAACAGATGCAAGTCTACTTGGAAGAGATGATGAAGACTTACAAGGATATCATGCTGTTCTACGGAGAAGACCCAGCAGACGAAAACGCCCGAAGGGATTTCTTCACTAAGCTGGCTACGTTTGTCATCGAATGGAAGAAGTCTCGCGACAAGAACGTTCAGCTGGAGGAGCAGAGAAAGCGCAACGAGGCTTCTATGAAGCGCAAGCAGGCGGCGAGCAAAGCCGCAAGTGTTTTGGACAATGGGCCTATATCACCGTCAAGCACTGGTGCTATGGACTCTCTTCTTGAGAGACTTCGAGCAGCCGCACCACAGGTACGGGATCAGAGAGACCGTCGCCGCCGTGCCCGTTTGAAGGACCGCCACCAGGTTCGCGTAGCCTCCGGTCAGCATATTCAGGATCTCAACGAAGACTCAGCGGTCGAAGCAAATCTCACCATTTCTGAGCCGGCCATTACTGAAGAAGGAGATGCACAAGCTTCATCATCTCTTCCTCCTCCATCGCGAGATGGCCATGAGGAGGATGATGTAGCTGACCGAGCTGCGGCATTATTGCAGGGCATGCGTGAGGGCGATGGAAACGATGAGGCGGACATTGAGAGAAGAGAGACGATGAGAAAGGCCAGGAGACAGACGGCCGAAGAGGAACGACGAGCAAGGCGGAGGCGAAGAGAGAGGGCCTCAAGCACAGTAGACGGACCAAAGGACGAAGCTTCTATATTATCAATAGCAGAAGAGGCACCACCAACACCAGGCACACCAGGACAAGAGGAGGAGACTATAATGTCGCCGACAGAGGCGAAGACGGAGGAAGTGCAGACGGAGGAATTCAAGAATGAGGAGGCTGTTGGCGAAGCGAGCAAGCCGGAGGACGCCGAGAAGATGCAGGACTAAAGCATTACTTTGTGTATTTGTTTAAAGAAAGAAGAAAAAAGAATACCCCATGAACATGATAATCCATGGATTAGCATATATGTATACACACGTCCTGTCATGTCAGCAAGTATGATGCATATATACTTAATGTCTACAATCACAACGACCGCGAGAGGCGAGACGAGGAAGTATTAATCACTCGTTTCTTTATTCTTCTTTCCTCGCTCGCCCTTTGGTGCTTTTTTTTTTCCATGTCATGATTAAAGCTTTAATGGAATTGATCAACGGTGGGATGTGCTGCGCTGTCTGCGTGGTATACAATACATTTAGATGTGTGTTAAAGCGCGGATGGTCAATAAGTATCGAGGTGTGGTAATTTACATTAATGTTTCTATCGCATCCGTTGTTATTTAGTTGTATAATTAAGATTTATTTCTCTTGTAGCGAGAGCCTAACATTTTTTTTTTTTTTGCACTTAACTATATATCCCATTGCTCCATTTCATATCAAGAAGGTGTCAAGCATGTAAAAGTGATAGAACTCAAAGTGCTATGCCATGATGGATATCGTTACCCTAGAAAACAACAAGTGAAACAGCGATAAAACAAAACAGGAAGAAACGCCCGAATCTTCATTCAGCAAGCCCCCTCTCTCTCTCACCGCGATGGACTCAGTGGTCTGTTAAAACCTCCCTGTCTGTTCATATACTGCCGATATTCGGACTTCTTCTCCTTTCGCACGCCGCCGGCATTATTGCCCGCCACTTTTTTCCCCTTTGTCGTGCCGAAGCCGCCGAAGCCCATCAGGGCCTGCATGGAGGCGAGGCCGTCGTCGTCATCGCCTTGGCCCTCGACCTCAATGTCTTCGTCGTATTCGTCCTGGTCCATCTTGCTAGGCGAAGGAGGTGCGTTTTTCCGGTTTGAGTCGCGATCGCGGTCGCGGCGAGGTGAAGGGCTTCTTGTGGCGTCGGATTGGGGCTTTCGAGAGATGGTTTCGGGATGAGGACGGGTGGGGAGGGCGGATGGGTGGGAGGGCGGAGAGGCTGAGCGGCGGCGGTCGTCGCGATAGTTTGCTGTGTTTTTGTTTTGGTTAGCAAGGATTGAAGCGGATAGTGCATCTTCATTTTGGGCTTCTTACATCTTCTGTCTCTGTTATAGGCATCGCGATCATCTCTATCATCGTAGTGGCGAGGGCTCTCTCGTCTATCGCCGTCTCGGCCTCTGCGTTGATCTCTGCCGCCTCGGTTTCTTTCCCCCCCGCGGTCTCGTCGGTGATTGTCCGGTGATGCGGAGCGATCATTCTGGTTGTCGCGTCGGTCTCGCGATCGTGATCTGTAGGTTCGACGGTCTCGTCCTCGGTCACGGTCACGGCCTTTTCCTCGGTCTCGATTGTCCCAGCCGCGCTCGCGATCACGGTCTCGGTCTCGACCGGGGTTTCTGTCGCGACGATCTGATTCATCCCACATTTGACGGCTGTCGGGCCGCCTGGATCGACGTGAGTCGTTCATTGTGTGAATGTCACTTGATGTTTTCTTGAAAAGAAGAGTAAAAGCTGTGAAGGGATTTCTTGGGTTGGTAGCAATTGGGATATGACGTCGGGTAGCGTCGCTGCTAAAAGTTTAGAATCTTTTGGCCAGGCTGAAGACAATAGAATTACAGGGGTAAGAGGCTGAGGGTGTGGCTGGGGTGGCTTATCAGTGCTCTTTGATTGGCCATTTGGAGCTTTTATCCGCTGTAGCTCATCAGCCTTGCATTCGCCCACTAAGGACCAGCGCCACCGTGTTCACTCATCAGGGCGGCTGTCTTTAATGAGGAAGACAGCTCTTTCATACCATTGGAATTTATTTATTTTTTACTTTTTTCATGAAGAGGAACTTCTGGTAAGGAATCTCTTTACATAGAGCTGAGCTCTGGGAATCAATCATGGCGAGATTCGCCCAATTGTTGGCCTCAGCGGCGGCGCTGGTCGCTGGTGCCTCCGCTATTGGCGATGAATCCATCCTGATCAACGAAATTGGCCGTCTGAACAACCAGAGTCTGCTCTGGGGCCCGTACAAGCCAAACCTCTATTTTGGAGTGAGGCCGAGGCTGCCTCAGGGTCTATGGACTGGTTTGATGTGGGGGAGGGCTGAGGGGTACATGGATATCCAGCAATGTACGTGACGACGGCTGCTTTGATGAGCTTCCTTGCTAATATACATGGTGTAGTATTCCGATATACATGCGAGCAAGGCCAAGACATTCATGGATATGGCTGGGACGAGTTTGATGCACGGACTGGTGGTGTTCAAACTATACACGATGAAGGAAACGGCCTCGATGTCACCATTTCTTTCATTAAGGTGCCTGGAGGCAGCCATGGTGGCAGTTGGGGCGCCCGGATAAAAGCAACTGTTCGAGATGATGCACCCCCTGACAGCAAATATCTGGTGCACTACTACGTTGCTCAAGAAGAACTGGGCGATCTTATCGCCCAGGGCGATGATAACGGCGGAATCGGATTTGAGGGCGATGTCACTTTCAAGGGAAGCTCTCATTCCCTCGGAGACTACAACGTCGTCATCACCAAGGGAACTGGCAACCACCCAACTTCTGATCATGAAATAAGCGCTACTCGACGTGGTGACACAACCGTGGTTCGAAGTGTCAGCCTTGCAGCTGGTGATTTGTGGCAGGCCAAACCAGCAGTGTTCCAATTCATGCAAGATACCATTAAAGATATGCAACAGGACTATGACGAGGAGAATTTCCCTCCGCCGTGGCAGATCTATCGAATGAAGTCTCAGGCGGGCGGCGGCAATGCTCATGTCGTTCAAAAGGTCTTTGAGGGAGGATTCGAATTCGATATCATCTTCTCGTCAGCCTCTGCGGGTAAGGAGATGACCAGCAAAGACATCACTCGAGAGATCAAAGTGGCTTCAGAGTCTTTCGGGGAGCGATTCTCAAGTGTCTTTGATTTGAAGGCGCCTTATACGGCTGAAAAGTACCAGAAGTTTGGCAAGAGCATGTTCTCCAATTTGATTGGAGGCATTGGATACTTTCACGGTCACCAGTTGATCGATCGGTCTTATGCGGATGAGTATGAAGAAGAGAACGAAGGCTTCTGGGAGGATACAGCTGAAGCTCGCGCTCGTAAGGCTCAGCAGCTAGAAGGCCCGTATGAGCTATTCACAAGTGTTCCATCGCGACCATTCTTTCCCCGAGGATTCTTTTGGGACGAGGGATTCCACCTCATCCCGATTGCTGATTGGGATATCGACTTGACCCTTGAGATTGTCAAAAGCTGGTATAACACTATGGACAGCGATGGATGGATTCCTCGTGAGCAGATTCTTGGCCCAGAGGCAAGAAGCAAGGTGCCACCGGAATTCCAAGTCCAATACCCCCACTACGCCAACCCACCGACTTTGTTCTTGATCATTGAGGATTTCATGGAACGTTTACGAAGCGCCAACGGCAGCGCACCCGCCGAGAAAGAGAAGCTATCTCAGGGACACACCCTGTACAATGCTCACCTGGATAACCTGGAACTTGGCGGAGATTTCCTCCAAAAGATTTATCCACTTCTCCGACGACAGTACGATTGGTTCCGCAAGACACAGAGGGGCCAAGTCAAGGCGTATGATCGCGAAGCATTTTCTTCCAAGGAGGCCTACAGATGGAGGGGCCGGACTGAGACTCATTGTCTTACTAGCGGCTTGGATGATTACCCCCGGCCGCAGCCACCTCATCCTGGCGAGCTCCATGTTGACCTCATGTCTTGGGTTGGATTCATGACCAAATCACTTATCAACATTGCAGATGCGCTAAACATGGCTGATGAAATTGAAGAACTAAAGAAGAATCTTTTTGCTATCGAGCGCAACCTTGATGACCTTCACTGGTCTGAGAAGGAAGGATGCTACTGCGATGCAAGCATTGATGAGTTTGAGGAGCACGCTCTCGTCTGCCACAAGGGTTACATCTCGCTGTTCCCGTTCTTGGTCGGCTTGATGCAGCCGGATGATGCCAAGCTGGGCAAGATCCTTGATCTGGTTGGTGATGAGAACCACTTGTTTAGTCCTCATGGACTGCGTAGTCTGAGCAAGCAAGATCCTCTGTATGGAACAGAAGAGAATTACTGGCGCAGCCCGGTGTGGATGCCTATCAACTACATGGCATTGACGCAATTATATGTGAGTGCTGCATATTGCATGCTGCATACTTTTCTTGGATGCATCAACTAACTATTTTGTTTGCAGAAAATCGGCACCCAAGAGGGACCTTTCCAGCGTCAAGCCAGGGGCTTGTATAACAAGCTGCGCACGAATCTGGTTGATACGGTCTACAAGAGCTGGGAGGAGACGGGCTTCGCGTGGGAGCAGTACAATCCTGAGACGGGTGCTGGTCAGCGCACGCAGCATTTCACCGGCTGGACGAGCTTGGTGGTGAAGATTATGGCGATGGAGGCGCTGGACGAGGCTGTGCACATTAGAGATGAGCTGTGAAGGCGAGTCTGGTTGACCGCTTAGATGATAGACGAATAAGAATTGAATGCCATCTTGATGAGAAATTGTTGCAGAAATGGCATTGGATAAAAAAATTGGACCTCGCATCATCTTAGACCTGAGCGTGACTCCTCAGCCCCGGAAAGAGGTCTAAAGTGAGTTTGATTGACGCCAGTTTTGGTTGATGCCTTAGAGGATAGACGAATTGGCATCGCCATCTCAAAAGAAAAATCGGTATAGACAAGCCATTGGAGAAGAAAACCGGACCTCGCATAATCCTGGACGTGGCTCTCACCCCTGAAAAGAAGCTTCTATGCGAGTGAAAAAATCTATTCGTAATCCTGGGGGATGTAATATGAGATCATCGGGCTCGTTGGGCTCTCGCGTAGATGTACATGGTCAGACGTGGCAGCCACCATTGATCTTCGGGTTTAGCTACTCTGCACGCCTAATTGGCGATGCACGTCGACGTCGATGGCAATGTAATATAAATATAGCCCGTTATTAAATGAGATTGCCGAAAGCTGTGCGCCACCATCATACGCAGTTCGCATCCTTAGCGGTATGTGATATATGCCCTGCATCCTTTTTCTGCCAACTGGATGCGAACGACATCTCGTCGCTCATAGAAGGCCAAAAGTCGATGCGAAATCTCCTGTTTGCATTTATTTTGGTTAATAAAATGTCATTCAGGCACAGAGAGCAAGGGGTATGATCCTGTCTTCCGACTAGCGGAGGCTACTGACTCACTAGATTGGGTTGAGGTTGTATTTAACTTAGCTGCTTTGTGTCAGTTGAGCCTCTTCCTTTTAACTCTTTAGCGCCATACATTGAGCGCCTCAATCAGCATCAACACTTTGTCGCCATGGCTATTCTCTCTCAAGACGAGATAAATCGAGGTCTCAGCATCAGAAAGGCCACAGTGGAAGATTTGTCCGTTCTGCGGACCATCGTCAATGCCAGCTACTCGAAATACATAGAGCGTATGGGAAAGCCCCCTGCGCCTATGCTCCTAAATTATAACGAGTTACCAAAGAATCAAGATATCTTCGTTCTGGAAACCATTTCGGACGACAAAGGCTCCGAAATTGTTGGCGCTATTACACTTGCTATAGACGATGCAGGTGGTGCGGTCAAGATCAGCAATGTTGTTGTTGGGCCTGCAGCTCAGGGAAGAGGATACGGCCGTACGTTGATGGATTTTGCAGAGGGCGTGGCGAGAGAAAAGGGTATCGACTCGCTGGAGTTGTATACTAATGCGAAGATGCACGAGAATATCAGCTTGTATCCAAAGTTTGGGTATATAGAAACAGGGAGAAGGAGTGAAGATGGTTATGATCGCGTGTATTTTCGGAAGCAGCTGAGGGACTAGGGCTCATGTAAGCAAGTTACAAGGGATATCTGAAGTTGCCTTGTCAGTTAAAAGGATTCTAAACCCAGATGTGACCTTTCAGCAGCATTAGTAATTAGTCATAACAGTAAAGACTTTGAGATCAAAACTAATGGCAGATAGTTGCGGTTTGTTTCGTCAAGAATTTCGAGCCAGTGTCTTCGGTGAGGGCGTGGGGAACGAGGCTCTTTTACTATGACCGCTATTGGCTGAATTCAAAATCATTTGGCATGCAATATTGGGGGCTGAGCTTTCTATTTCCCTTGTCTTAGCCGCCGCATACGACCCTTGTCGTGAGAATCGGATACCGTAGAACAAGGCCATCAATTCATGGGAGACACAAAAGAGCCTCCCGGTAGCACAGCCTCGTTTTCAATTTGCTGGCATGTCTCATGCCCAACCTTATCCGATGCATTCACCTTTTCATCCATTTAGTAGGCGTTGATCGTTTGACGTGTTCCTCTTCCACGCTCTTCCCTTGCAGCATCCAGTACGGGGAACCCGAACGGGTATAAGTGGAGAGATAGATATAGATACTACATGTAATAGTAAGCTTGGGCCATGGTGTTGCACCCATGTCTACAGGTACTACTTGTATCTTGGTTCCATAGGTAGTAACGCATCTCGATAACCCAAAGCAAGGCCCCCAGCGCCCAAGTAAAACGTGCCTGCAGTGCAGCCTCAGCCGCACGCTCGGCGACGCAACAGGGTACTACATGCATATGACACGTAGCATAGACTGCATTCGGTGAGAGATTTTGGGGTTATGCGTGCTGAGCATCGAGCTGCTCGAGATGTTATTCCGGACGTTTAAGAGGCTGCAAAACGGGTTCCGATAGATCGGATGCCTCATTTGCTGTTCTATGCTACACTTCGGATGCAAACGCACGCCAGCTCACAACTATGGAGACGACTCAGCCCGATTCTCGCATTGCTTTGATATGCCGTGAACCCAATGATGCCTTCTCTTGTGCTCGAATTGTCTCTTCTGCATTTGCCTAACGGTGCCTCGTGACTCCCGAAATTTTTTTCCCCTTCCATGTATGTACCTCCTACGTGCAATTACACCTTAACGTCATCGCATCCACTCATTTTTGAGCCTCAAACACCCCCATCCCATGATTGGGTACGATCGAAGCTTCGGTATCGTTGTAGTGCAGGGCGGCTAACCAACCCTGGTATATGACAAGCGTGCCCAAGCTAGAGCGTCCAGTAGATGTATATATAGAAGAGGTTGTCCCAAGGATTTGATTCTTTCTAGCAGCGCCTCATCAGCATATCTATCGTTTGCATCATGTACAGGCTACAGGACATTAGTCGCCTACTCCTGGCCGCCGGAGGAACCCCTTCAAGGGATGGTAAAACCACACATTTCACCTACGAAAAGGACGGCTCCGTTCGCATGCAGACGTGGACTGGATCCGAACTTATTGATGATGAGTTAATCGCCGATGGGGTCAGGTCAGGCACATCAGCACCAGTTGTTAACCGCAGTCATAAGGTGAGCGAGATCTAGAGTCCATAACTGTCAAGTGGGATAAAAGAGGCTAATCTGACCTTTCCTTTATTACAGAAAGTCTTTGCCGTTCATCAGGACGACTCGATCAAGTGCTTCACAAATCCTCTTCGAGACGATGAACAAGTCGAAGAAGACGAGATAGACGATGATGCCCCTTGGAACGAAGAAAAGATTACTGACGTGGATACTCGAGTCCACCCACGAAGTCAGCTTGCAGTTTCTTATGACAAGAACACAGTCTTTATCTTTTACCAGAAGCCAGACGGTAATCTCGGTTGCATCAATGAGTACGGAAACAAGTGGAAAGCCGTCAAATTGCCAGCTGTTGCTGCACTTGACGGAACTCCACTAGCCACTTGCAACACCAACTACGCGGTGTTTTTGTTCTATATCAGCACTGATGGGAGTGTTCGCTATCTGGAGAATAGAGAAGGCAGATGGAATGGTCCGTACAACATCTCTTTTGGGGCCCCGATTTGAACATGTTCTGTTCTGACAATGATTAGACGTATTCTTCTCAGCCGCCAAGATTGTCGATCCAGAGGCAGATATACCCGGCTCAGCCTTTAAGCTGACTGTTGCCGAAGATAGACAACCGTTTGAACGCATTAGACCAATGGTCTTTTGTCTTGACCAAAATCCTGACAATAACATTCTCTCTATAATTAAGTTTCGCAGCAAGAGATTGGAAGCTATAGGGAAAGTAGAAGGTACAGAGTTGGTACCCTCTCTTGGTGAAATGGAACGTAACAGGTACTATTTCTGGAGCCCGTACCCATTTTACACAATGATCAAGCGAAGGGGCAAGAACTATGCTCCAGCTACCATATCGAAAGGGCTTTGGGGTAAGCGCTCATCTTCTCAGCAAGAGCATGGTAATTCAAGCGCGATGAAGAGTCTTAATGGACTCCAAGAGCCCTTTATCGACAACTGCAGCACTCCAATGGGGAACAACAACAAGACTCAAGCTACTGTGGGCCTTGAGACCACCCCTGCCCAAGCTATCATCTCGCCACAGACATCAGAACAGATGGAGATTTCAAACGGCACGTCTTTACAGAGCTCTGTTTTCCTTGGCAGAATTGGGCTTGCAGAGCCTTGGAATGCCATACGGCGGACATTCTTGGGCAGCGGGCGCAATCAGAACACAGTTCAAGGGGTGAGCAAAGCTCTGACCTCAAATATACAGTATATGCTAATTCTAGACCCATAGGATGCTTTGAGAAATATCGAATCCGAGAATGCCGAGATCGCAGTCACTTTGCCAGAGACAAATGAATTCACAATGGACGGGGCGGAGGAAGACGCGATTGAGTCAAATTATGCGGAATCAAGCAGATCCGAAACCGAAGAAACTGGGCCAAAAGAGACCGGATTTGAGAAGCCTACCACTGACGAGTACGGCATGAATGAAGCCGAAGCGGATAAAGCTTTGGTTAGAGAAGATCGACCAGAAGAAGCTGATTCGGAAGGCACAGCAGGAGAATCTGGCTCGGAGGGAACTGATTCTGAAGCAGCCGAAACAGCTCCTTCTGAAATTGAAGAAGGAGAAAACGAAGACATTCAATCCCAAAAAGGCCAGGCCAAGGAAGCACAGGCTGAAGAGCATCAAACCCTTGAAGGTCAACTCGAGGAAACTCAAACAGAAGAATTTGAAGACGAAGAGTTTGAAAATGAAGAGTCTGAAGACGAAGAGTCTGAGGAAGAAGAGCTTGAAAACGAAAAGAAAAGTCAAAAGCCTCAAAGCAAGGAATCTCATGTCAAAGAGCCTCAAACCACGGAACCTCAAACCACGGAACCTCAAACCACGGAACCTCAAACCACGGAACCTCAAACCACGGAACCTCAAACCACGGAACCTCAAACCACGGAACCTCAAACCACGGAACCTCAAACCACGGAACTTCAAATCAAGGAATACGAAACCGAGAACCCTCAAACCGAGAAACTTCGAACTGAGGAAGTTGAAAGCCAAGAGGTTGAAAATAAAGAGGTTGAAAATAAAGAGGCTCAGAACAAAGAGGTTCAGATCAACCGAGTCCAGCCCGGCAAATCTCAAGCAAAAAATGTTCAATCCGAAGAGCCTCAAATCCAGAATCCTCGGACTGATGATGCTCGCATAAACGACATTCAACCAGAAGAATATGAAGCCAAGGTAACTAAAACCGAAGAAGCCAAGGGGCAAGAGCCTAAGAACGTCGAAGGGAAAGAACTCGGGTCAGAGTCCGCATCACACAAAGCGAAAGTGCCTACTACAAGCACATCTACTACGGAATCTATTGAAAGCCCACCTGCAATGAGACCATATGTCACAGAAGGGGATAGTCAAGAGGCTATTACTGAAAAAACTGGTCCCGAAAGCTCTGATCTCAATGAGTCTAACCGCACCGAGATACCAACTATTGATAAGGGAAAAGGTTCTGCTACAACCGATATGCCCATCTCGACGGAGTCAAGGTTCAACACACCGCAAGATATTGAAAAAGACTTGAATGATCACATCAAGAAAAACGGTCTTAGCCCGTTCTTCTCAGAAAACCCTGACTATATACCTACTATGGCTGGCAACGCATTTGACTTCAAAAACAATAAAGACAATCTACTTATTCGAGATGTGGATATTCAAGGCATTACAAGACTTAGCCTCTATCAGCCAGTGCTCTACTGCGGTAAGTTGGTTTACCATTTTGAACGATTTATTCTTTATTTATTCACGGAGAGTCGTCTAAATATGCTAATTATATCTTAATATGCTTAGACGATAGCACTTCTATGAAAGCTAGCAGCCGAGTGAAATCTCGAGAGGCACGCACCCGGGTTGACGACCAGATAGAAATGGTTCGTCGAGTCACTCGAGTTTCTACTTACGTGGTACCGCCGGGCCATGGATCTAGCGTACAATTCATCAATTTTAACCGCGATATACATGACAATAAACTAAGCCAGCAACAAGTCGAGGCTGTTATGAATTCGGTGACTCCAAGTGGTCATACGCCGATCGGCACCAATCTGAAAGAAAAAATTCTAAAGCCCTTGGTATACGACGTTATAAAGAAAAATAAGAGACTTGAGCGACCTATTCTTGTTTCTTGTATTACAGATGGATGCCCCAGCGACGAACCCGCGGGAAAACTCAAGAAGGAGATCCTAAAATGCACTCGATTCCTTCGAGAAAACGGCTATCCACCCTCAAGTATACATTTGGTCCTAACATACGAAAAGCGATTCAATTGAGTACTAACACAGTTTCCAGCTATTCGATTCCAAATCAGCCAAATTGGCAACTCCTCCAGAGCTGATAAATTCCTCAAAGAACTCAAAGACGATAAGGAACTTAAAGAAGTGCTCTATTGCACGGCGCGTAAGTTGCACTATCCATAATACAAGTGAGTCGGTAAAACTAATGTATCGTTTCTAAATCAAAGAGCGCCTTGATGATCAATTTGAAACCTTCAGGCATAATGAACTGATGCTTGAACGTTGGGTATGCATTGTCTTTGCAATGTTTTCCTATTTACATTACGACTTGGGCTAACGAAAGCATAGCTACTGCGCACACTCTTGGAGCCAATAATGGGTGAAGATATCAACAACTTGAATTTGTGACATGGTCGGATCTAAACAGGAGACAGTTCTTATGGGTCAAGCTTTTGTGGGATTCGGGCAAGCGTTGCGCTCAGACATTCTTTGACTACAGTTTCTTTTGTTGCATATCTCTTTCAATACGTTTATGCCACTTATTCTAAAACTACTCATGCGCAATTATTTCTTTAATTGAATCATAACCAGCTGTCTATCATAGTAGACTTTTTATTTAATTCAATGAATTTTACCTTTTCAAAACACTTAACAGACTTTCTTTTGATTATTCATAAGTGGTTATAGTTCCCTTTCTAAGCTGCTAATTTTCTTAATCATTCTTTCATAGGACGCACGCTCAGCCAACCATATAGTTTTATTTGTGTTACACACTACGATAGAGATAGGCTAAGTTCACAGCTAAGGCATCAAAGCTTTTTGGCTTATGAGCTTGTATTGGAGACAAAAGAGAATAATATAATTATCAAGGATAGGATCTCGACTTATCGGGTTTATGACAAAAGAGATACTACAAAGAGAGTGAACGTTGAAGCTTATAGCAAAAGTCCGCCCAGCTCAACATGAGTTAACTGATTATACGTCAACAGAGCGACTATAGTGTGCTTATTCAATCATGAATGTTCGACTCTGATAGTAGCGTTAGTTTTGCAATCTGGCGGGGTAGCCTGATAATTGAACTTACTCCAACAATACCACGCTCTTTGAATTCTCCAAAGGACACTCCCCCAAATTCTGTCTTTCCAACGTCAATATCGCTTTGGTCTCGGTCATCGTCATATAGTCTCAGCTCTTGGCCGTCTCCCCCATCTTTGGGTATGTCTGGAAGGAGAAGAAAATATCTCGCTGCTTTAAATCTTGGCCGCTGGATGAGCCTGACGAAGTGTATATCCTTCAGAGTTTCAACCAGTACAGCTTGTTGAGTTGCTGGTTGCCACTCAACCCAACATTTCTTCCTGTCACTACAAGAAGGTGGCTTGCGGAACTTGAATGCGTAAAGGGGAGATCTGTTTGCCCATTTGGGGAAGATGTATGCTGGTACAATATCGAACGTCAAGTTATTCCTATCGGCGGCCGCAGAAGAAGATCCCAGAAAAACACTGGCAGAGTCTTCATTCTGAGAAAAAGACAGATATGTGTTGTGTGATTTGGTTTTCCCGCCGGGAGCGCAAAATCGTCTATCGAAGAAACCAGATTGTGTCCAGAGGCACAGCGTACGAAACACTTCTTCCGTGATCCTTGTTCCTATGCCTCTCGCACCTTTCTTTTCGGGAGTCGTATTACTGAGGGGGGGGAAGAGAATGCTGTTAGTGCCTAACATTTCTATGCAGTCGCATATTGTTGCCCACTCACTGAATTCCAATAACAGTCATCTGACCATCGTGTGTCACCCATATAGGTGATCCACTCATGCCCTGTTCTTTCGACTCCAGGTAGTATTCAATTTTGTTTCCCAATCCTTTGAGGGGACTGAAGCACGTTCGAAGAGTCATACTGCCAACCCCATCTCCATAACCGCTGACGAATGCATCCCTCAAGCCCTGTAAAGAGGGGTCAATATTGAGGCTAAGATCCAATCCTAGGCCCAACCTCTTATCTGCCTGGCCCTCGTCTTTTGGTAATAGAATGACACCGTAATCATAATTGACGTGGGTGGGTAGCCTGGGGTTCGTTCCAAGAGACTCCTCATACTGGGGACAGATCTTGAATTCAGTCACCTTCTCCTTATGGTTGCCATGGTAGATAACTGTCAGATTCCGAGCCTTGACTTTCTCCTCGCTAATGAGATTGTGGCCTGCCGTCAGGATAACATCATACTTGGTAGAAGGTAGGTTAATGAAGAAGCCCGTGCCGTAGTTTACTTGTCCTACAATATCAACGTCAATAACAGCCATCCGTTTCGCTTCGGATAGACACAAGGAGAACAGGACTCACCGCCAAAGTCAAATTGAAGCCTAACGATCGTGTTCCTAAGCTGAAAATTGACCTTGTCTAGCTCACTTTTGAGCTTTGGCTGTTGATCTTCACGGTGGTTACACGATGCCCCCCTGGCGTACTCATGCTTGATATCGTGAGTAAACTCAACACTTAGTCGGCTGATCAACTTCATTTTTGGGAGAGTCGGAAAGATTGGTATGCTAGTATCAAGTTTCTATCTAGCCCAACTATCTGACCATAAATTACATGGCAGTGACGCCCTTTCGATGGGGCTCATTGGCTTATTGCTGGCATGCATAGATGCCCAATTTCTTGCTTACCGCCTCTTGAGCCAAGATCCGAAGGGCTTTTCCGTTTGCCAACGCATTTCTGTATAAGTAAGATGTAAGCAACCTATCTAAATCAGTTGATACACGATGTAGATGTACTGAAAAAGCGACATGGTCGTCTAGGGGTAAACCGCCAGTTGTGCCTTGTTCTGAGTGACAGAAGGAGACGAGTGCGGCTAACACCACCGCGGCTAACGCACTGTCTACGAGCTAACTGCCATGAAATCAAATGACTCTCTTATTGATTGCGCCCAATCTAACTACTAGCTCGATTTTGTCCATCTCGTCTGGCGCTTTCCGACGGCCGCGTGCGTGCAACGATCGATCATCCCAGCACAATTGCCGTATACACTAACACGTCCCACTTAGTACAGTTATACTCTTCGCCTATTACATTCGCAAGCAAGACTTCTTCTCTATTGTCAATCACACATGCTAACCGCTTCTACTTTGACCCTTTCATTATTCCTATTTCGATCCTTCATCCTTCCAAAGGACATAGTGGCCATCTCACATCTGTGGAAGGATTCCGCCCCAGCTCGGCCTAGGGATTTTTAAAATTGGAACCCCGGCCTGGGCAGTGCAAAAATACTTGGAAGGGCTATATATATTTTTTTAAGGGTGGCGGGCTAACTCTTCTCGTCATCGTCATCGATTATACAGCATGCAATCGAGCCTTTTGTATATACTAGCAAATGCCGTCTAAGCCCGACTTTGGCAAGGCGGCGATCATTGAAGAATACGAGATGTCATATCAGTCCATTCCAATACGAGCTAGGAACGGCACAGTAGCCAGGCACTTTGTTTAAAGCTTGTCCACGGCTCACACAAGCGCCCACCGAGGTGTAAGTAATTTCAGGACCAGCTTTTATTCTTCCAGCCCCCCCATGGTACGATGGCTTATCCTGTCTAGTCTGTCTGTCTGATCTGTTTTATTTCTATTTTCGTACTCATCAGTTTCTCCTCAGACGTCGGCAAAGATCATCTTCCAGGATAACCCAAAAAGAGGACCCCGTTTTCTTACACTTGCAAGGGCGTTTCACAAACGAACGACTGTATACCATTTCCCAGTTCGACTCTCTTTCTAATGTACCCCCTCCCCCCCTTGACCCTGCTCGCGGCACTTATCCCAGAGCAGCAAATAAAGTCAGATACTAGTGCTTCTCTCCACAGCTGGAATCTTTCCGGTAGCGCCTCTCAGGACGTGATTCGCAATTATTGGCAGACAATCGTCCCATACAGGGACGGCACGGCAAATGATCAGTGCTAGCATAAATGAGGAGGTTTTTACAGATTGTCGACAAGCAGGGCATTACACCACTAGTACTAGGTATTACCTACTTCCCAGCATGCCAAGACGCTGAAACGCTACGGTGAAGGAGGATCACAGGTCCACTACATCCCTTAATCATCCCAAGATGCAATTCGAGGATCTTCTGTCAATTTCTCCTCCCACGGTGGCTCTGTTGGAAATTGTACTGCACGACGGAGGCTTTCGTCGAGAATGAGAAGAGAAAGAGGGCCAAAGAACAAAAAAAGACGCGTCTTACATGCCGATACCCCGGCCTCTTGGAGGACCCTGCCGCTACCTCCGTACAAGGGGGGATCACACGGACCTCTTGGTCCTAGCATTCGGTAAATGCAAGAGAGAAGCACAGACAGGAACAATCACAACGCAGATATTCGGAGAGCTGACTCCGAGTCGGAGGTGGTTGTCTCTAGGTTGCACGGCGCTGAGAAGGTAGGAGTTGCCGAGCACGGGACCAGAAGATGTCCTGCTTCGCCGGAGGAAATCCAGTTCCATGCAACAATCTCCACGATACTGGCTTGATGGGTATCAAGGTGGATAGAGAATCTTCATCTTCCTATTCCAGTATATGCCAGATTCCACATCTCTGTCGTTTCATCAATGCCACGTTTCCCGAGAGAAGCAGACGATAAGGCACGAGTCATGGCAAGCGGGTTCTTTGGTGGAACAGCTCCGTTCCAATTCCCAGATTACCGGTCCTCTCTGCTGTGAGCCTATGATGGTAGTATTTGCGAGCTGACCTTCCCGTGTCTCATGAGAAGAGCGAAATACCACTTGGGCCGTGGCGATTCCAAATGAGGTGATGAGTGGTTGCTTTTGCAGCTGGTGTGCATGCTCGCATGTACCTACATGCCAGATGGAGAAATAGACTTATCAATCGTTTGTGGTGGGAATGTCACTCCCGTTGACGCATTGCCCATCGACAGACACATGGGCTCTGTAAGGGGGCAATCCCATCATCCTTCGCCACCCCGCGTGTCGGCAAAGAGGCGTTCGACTGGACCAAATATCGCTCTCCATCAACATTTGAGCTTCGGCTCTCCTGATGCAGCAACCCAGCACAAACATCGGGCTCATCTGAAGCCCCGTAAGCGCGAGATCTCGCGCTTACGTGATGAAGCGATCATAATTGCGCGGGCGAGTCGGATCAATTCAAGGCCACAGAGCTCCAGGCCCTGTCCCTTGCTCGTCTCTTGCCTTTTCACTTTTTTCCGTGCTGTACCCATGCGCTGATTTTCCAATATTGCAGGGCCATCAGCAGATTTGATGGACAGGGCCAGGCCTAGAGGGCATTTAGAAGTCGCACGAATACGCTATCAAGCGTTGTTCTTGTCTGCCCCTGTCAGTGGTGTCAGTCCATGAGGCAGCAGAGTAGCAGTTAACAGACTTCTGTGACTGAAGGTGTGAGAGAGAGAGAGACGCTCAGTCCGAGGTGAAGCGTCCCAAGGAGGCATTCGACTTACGTTTTCTTCCCGAGGATAGTGAAGAAATCACTCAACCTGAGAAGCCGAAGCACGGAAACTGGAGCTTTCTACTCGACAAAACGAGCCTCTTTCCCACGTGGGAGCCGAATGCGCTGCGACGCTGGCCATGGCTATCGGCTTCTCACGCTTTGCTGAATCCGGTGGCCTGTCATGCAGCAGGGTTGAGACATGTCAGGGTTTAGGCTTATATTTCCCCTTGCAAGCAGTAGTAGCATCACGACTGCTGAGATTAATCGCAATTCCCAGCCCATGGATGACCGGGAACAGGGGTCGAGGGGCAATGCAAGCACTTGTGATGAACCCCTGGCTGTGATCAGGCCAGAAAGATGCCTGTGCTCGTTTGGATAAAAGGCGAAGAGCCCACTTGCAAGGCCTCTCGACTTACAGGGCCTGCCACACCGTGGGCACGTCCAAGGCATACTTGGGTTGGGGCTAAAAGGCAGTGCTGGCGCTATATTAAACAGAATACTACCTACTATCCAGCAGAATGGCTTTTGGGCGTGGCATGTGTAGTATTTGAGCGTGTTGGATGCCCGAATGGAAAGGTGAGGGTATCATGGGACGCTGAGGAATTCTCGAAAAGGGAAGTTGCCCCCAAATCACCGTGTGCATGTCAATACGATCGGTGGGGGTTAAGGCAGAAAACTGGTGGTGACAACAGATTGATGAAAGGACCAAGTTGTTCACTCTTATAATGAACAATAGATGAAACGCACGAAGAGGCCGTGGGTTAGGGTTATGATACATATCCGTATAAGTCAGTTACCACTCTATGTTGTAGACGTTGTCTCTATGCAAGAATATCCGGCTGGGCGGTACTGACGGATCGGCCCGTGCGCCCAAAGTGAAAAGTGAAAAGCCACGGCGCCGGACTTGGAAGCGCCGGCGACGCCCGGAACGCCGGCTTCGCTGCCCCGGCCCTCCAGGATCGGCATGTTGGGAGTACATTCACGTTACTTGTAACAACTCCAAGAATAGGATTGCCATTCCGTACTATCCGGGTCAGTTCTGATTATGTGCCGTGCGCCTTTCATGGGTGTAGTATAAGAGCAACTACAAGTAACTACCGAAGCATGTACAGGTATATCAAAGTGTCAAACAAAAGCACAGAGCAGCCCGGGGCCATGGCCCCAAGAGCCCTCCAGGGAAGATGGAGCCCTAAAGTGCATTCCGAGACAACGGCGGCCATGTGGGATGGGGAAAGCAAGCGGCCTGCTCGCCTTGTACTTGTATAAGTGAGTCCTGGGCTAACAGCGCCCCAGGCGCAATCAAGAAGGCTGGAGAGAGATTCGGAATAACTACCCTGCAAGAATGTCATGATGCTGGCGGAGTTGAAGCTTTGTTGCTGTATCACCTCGCTTGGCGTTTCCCAAGATTCGGCGTTGCGGATAGCAACAGCGGCAGTTTTTTTTTCAAGTGCTGCTGCGCCATGGTGCCATCTTTCGATTTTTAATCCTACCTCCCGTCTGTATGATCCTCTTGCCGCGTTTCGCCCATCTGGATCTGGGAGTTTCAGGGTAAGCTGCATGATTTCTAGTCGTATAAGTGACGCTGTTGGTTACAGTTACTAGACACATGTACTGTGCGGGAGCGATTCCGGTATAAAGGGGGGGGGTTCAACTAGTAACAAGACTCGTACCATAATAATCCTTCTGCCCGGCGAGCTGGAAAGGGATGCATTCGCAGATAGATTGAACGGGTTGTGTAGCCTCGGATGAGTCGAAAGGCGAGAGTGAAGCACTGCACTGCACTGCACACGTATATGCATGATGAATCATGTTGCCATGTACAGTATTATGTGTGCGACCGCCAATCCCAGATCCTATAGGGCTGTGCTGCCGGGCGCAGAAAGAAGGGACCATCACAGTAAGGCTGCATGCGGCGCTGACTAGATGCCCTCTGGCCTTTCCCATGTTCCATCTGATCTTCTAGAAGGGGCTGACATGGCCCCAAAAAGCCCGAAAAGCTCGCTTCCCAAGCCTTGAATGCCATGCATGACTAGTCCTTTCTGCACGGAGCACCGCCATGCGAACCCAGATCTGGGGGGGGGGGGGCCTGTCCAAAAGGCGGTGATAAGATGGATGGCAAGGCATGGCAAGGCTGCCTATACGGCGTTACGCTCGCTGCTTTTGCTTTTTTCTTTTCTTTTCTCTCTTTTCCCAATATTGGCGGGTCCTTCCCTTTCGGGGTGGGATTCGCTGATACGACAGATACGTGACACACGGCAATGCATGCTACGGTCACTTTTGCGATGCAACGGTAAAGTGGTCCTACATGCTCGGCTTCTGGCTTCTTTTCTCTTAGCATTGTCTTTCTCCTTGGTAAACGGCAAAGCACACTGAATGAAACAGTACCAATATACTTGCTCTACCCGCATCTGTCAAAACCCGAAACTCGTAGTTCCCACTCTTGGCGAGGAGACGGGGGCCGCAATACCTTACACACATACTTGTATGATAAGCTGTTTTTTCTTCTTCTTTTTACTGGGGTACTGTATTTCGAGTCTTTCGGAAATGTGACGCTATACACGCACTTGCATCACGGCGATCCTTCTCCCTCGCTACTCCGAACCCGACGTTTTGACTTAAGGCAGCGTGGCCCCATAACTTGCGTACGAGGTGCTTGTCTAGTCCAGGAACTCGGAGCTGCCACCGCGAACCAGCGCCGCTGAACAAGGTGCCACTTAGTGATGGACGATCCCATCTGTCTTTGTTGCGTGGCGAGGTGTGAGCGTAGAATGTATATATGAAGAACTAGGTTTACGTATGTTATGTAGAGTTGTATTTGTCAAAGAGGACGGGGGACGACGCTGATACGTCATTGCCCACTTGAAGGATGGGAGACATGTTGCATCGTTCGAGTTCCTTCCCAGGCACCGGCTGGGTTCAACGTTGTCTTGGTGCATCCTCTCTATCTTTTTTGCGCTGCTGAAAAGAGCTGATTCGTCGAAAACACAAGCCGTCATGATGGAGACGAGAGATGACAAACATCAGACGAGATGCTTCTTGAATCCGCTACCGCGCATTTACAGTCATCCTGCGTCTCCACCAGTTCAAGCAAGGCGTGAGAGAGGGCCCTGCATGCCAATTCTTACCTGAGCATGCAGGCGAAAAGCTGGTCGGCGTGAAACTGCGTCGTCTTTTAGTACCTAGTACATGCAAGCGCACTATTGCGGAGTATTGGTATCAAGTTCCTAGCTGTATCTTTCATGTAAGACACAAGAAGCGAGCACGAGCCAAGAGTCAAGAGCATTTTCCATCGTACATCTACCGAGTTAGGAAAACAATTGAAAATAGCAACTGGGACGATGGATGCTTGAACATCCCGGGTTTCTTCTTACTTCTCGGGCGACTCAAATCCAAGCTCAACGAGATTGACGGTCGCGGCTCCATAGATAGGGCAAGTCTCTGTAAATTACCGCCCCGGAAAATCCCAGGGTAGAAGCACTTATACCCAGGGGAACGGGGAACATTGATGGACACTGTAGAATATGGAGAAGCCAATCCAGGCATTCACAGCTAGGTATCAGCCTGGCATTTCTTAGGCGAATTTCGATGCCAAGTGGCACGAAGTGGTGCTCGGCTGGCCTTTTCGCCAGGGTACCTAACTTGTACATGTAAGCAAGCAATCATCGTGGGGTCGAGCAGGACGTCAGGTATCAGGTATTAGGTATCAGACTCAATATCAAGTTGGGAAACTCAACCTTACGGACTGATAATTTCTCCTTGCTTACCTATACGGAGGCCCGGCTCTCGTAGCGTAGCCCGGCTCTCGTTTTCCGCTCGGCTTCAACCTTTTACTAATACGCGGTTCCTCTAATTTGAAATACTAGTCGTAAGTTCTCCAGGGTTCCAGAATGAGAGGCAATCCGCGCTGCCACCAGAGAACACACGAAAGAAGAAAAAAAAAAAAAATGAAATATCGCCTACCTTAGTAGTGAGATGGGCAGTGCGCTTGCGCGCGTGTTTCTTTCCGAATGCAAATCAAATAGTATACACAATCTGCGTCTAGAACAAACGTTCATGGCCACCCTCGTTGTTCCCGGGTTCCGCGCCGCTCAAGTGCTGACGGCCTCGCGAGGCTTGAGGCGAAGCGAATTACTAAACTGGTGCATGGCTGTATAACCGATATAGCTTTTGTGAAACAGAAGAGCAAATGAAAAGACTCGGATAGATAGACAAGACGTCAAAAAAGCTTGTCCCCGGTCATGAGAGGAAAGAAAGAGAGGCAGAGTCGCAAATGACCCGGATCCAAAAAAGATGAGATGTAAGAAACGCATCACGCAGAGCCAAGGTACATGTCAGCACCGCAAGCGAGGCCAGCAAATCAAGTACCGCCCCCTCCGCGCGGCTCGCCAGGCGGCGCTGCCATTGGACCGCTATTTTTATCCCATTTTGGTGCCAGAGCAGCCGAGAGTCTCGTCTCTCAGACTCTCTCTCTCTCTGTCTGTTATTTCCAGGGGTCTCTTCACTGCCAACTGCTAAGAGCGTTCACGCGGCGCTTACGATTGGGGAAGGGGTGTGCCCATGGGGCTCATTTGCTGGGTGTGTTGCTGTGGCTTTTCGTTCGTCTTCGATTCTTCAGCGATGCTACTGGCTATCCGGAAAAGCTTGGCCCTGATCCCATCTTCCTCTCTGGGCGGCGGCAACGAGGGACTGGGGCCGTGCTCCCTCCGGTCTTGTCTTCCACTCGCTCAAGCTGTAAGCGAGGCTCTTCCCTCTAGACTTGTTTGCTTCTTTCTTTCTTGTCTGCGCCTAGGCGCCGCCGGATGATCAGCAAGCGGCCCCCTCCCCTCCCCTTGGCAGCGGAGGCTTAGTTTTAGTTGGGACGACGGGGCTTTTTTTTTTTTTTTTGGTGTCTTGTTTTGTGCTTGGCTGTGGTGTTAGTGTGTTTTTCTTGTTATTTTTGAAATTGGAGAGACCCGAACCGACGGCATGCGATGATGGAATGACTGCACGAGATAGATGAGGATGAGCTTGGGAGGATTTACCAGGCACAGCACACCATGTAGGGATTCGCTTCCGGGCCCGCGGACTCTCATCCATCCAGTGGGAAATGATGAATCAGTTGCTGGTTCTGGGGGTACATACAAAGGAAACCCGGTCAGAGTAAAAGATACATGCGTTTAGTGGGATGGGCTTGTATTCGAAGCCGTGCCGTGCCGTGTTTGCATATAGTAAAGTGCAGCATCTACAGCCAAGTGCTAGCTTACATGTACATGGCTGCCAAGTGTCTTTAGCTGCTGCAATACGTGTATCCGTCTTGATGCTACTGTTCCTTCTGCGAGTACTAGCAGCAGTAGTGGCATTACGAAGCAAGTAGGTATGTTGCCGGTTCGGGTGGCTGCCTCTGCCTCGTGTGCGTCTGAGCATTCTTCAGGATTAGCCTGTGCAAGGGCTTTTGGGTTTCCTGGGCCGTGGGACTTGGGACCTGCTGCTGCCATGTCACACTCAAGTGCTCGCATGCGTGGAGAAGGGCGCATCATGTAACTCTAATGATGCTGATGATGCACAAGTGATTATCACGGCCATGGTGGCTACACAGCCAAACAAGAACAGGGGTCGGGGGGGAAGGCCCCAATGGATGGATGCGGACCCAATACGGCATCCATCCTTTTTTTTCTTCTCCAAAGGGCCAAGGGGAAAAGGTACGCGCCACGTGGGGGCTGCGATGTCGAACCAACTCCCCAATCCGTGCTTTGCAACCAACGTCCATGACGGGTTTTGACATGGACGTGTACATGTAATCTTGCCCGAGTGGGAGCACTCACTGTTGAGATGCAATGAGATGATACTGGATGATGGCCCGCGTGCCGCCCAGGGATGAAGTACCGACGCAACGTCTAGGGCAACAGTGCACACCTGGTCGATATTTCTTCTCCCCACTCATTCGAGGCCCTCTGTTCTGTGCCTGCATCCTCGCAGGTTCCTCCCATCCTCAGGCGTGATAATCTGCATGGACCTGGTATTGTAAGTATTGCTGGGCTGCTAGTATAATTTTGCCGAACGCCTAAAAGTTCGGGCTAGGGCAAGGGATCAAAGGCACATCAATCATTAGACGAAGAGCTAGCTAGCAGAGATGGAGAAGGACAGGGGAGGTAAGAAGAGGAGACGAGGGGCCGCCAAGAAACAGCAGCAAGAGTACCTATGAGCAGCACTCCGTATCACCTAGGGATTTGGAGAATCAGACAGAAAGGTGGTGTATGTAGTGACAACCATGACGATGTAGCAGGGCAGTTGCGGTTGCAGTTACAGACTCAAGGCCGAGAACGGCGTTATGAGCACATATGCTGCCTTCTATCACGATGTACGCATTCTCTGAGGTGCATAGCTGACACTGAAGCATGATTGGCACCTGCCAAGACCGCGCTGCCCCGAATCACTACTGAGGGAGTCAGTAACAGCGCGAGGCACAGCACACGATGATTCAAGATGAATCCTCCTCTCTGCCTCTTCGTCCCATCTTGATTCAAGCCAAATCCATGCCTCGGCACCCCCTCCCATCCCATCCCATCTGGCGGCCACTGGCCCTGCGCCGGCTCCCGGTCCGCGGACGAGATTGGATGGGGACGCCGACAGGAACGGTCCCAGAGGAATTGCCACGAGGGCGGATAGGCTGCATCCCATTCGCAAGTACATGAGGTGTAAGTACATGCAGTGCACATCACCACATTGGCGGAGCGGCACTATAGATGCTTGTACCAGCAGTAACCACCACCACACGTACCCATATCTTCAGCGGCCCATAAGGACAAGTACACGCATACACTCATACATGTATTTACTTACACCACTAATGCAGTCACTGGGTGTGCAATCCTGCCATCGGTAGCCACTACGATTGGGGCTTTGGCTCTGGCTGACTCACGGCCTGTGTCTCAGCCCTACGATTCCAAACAGGGCAAGCTTGACGCCCCCAATTGTACCATGGCCAGAAAGGTGCCGTCAGCCAGACCCAAGCCACACACCCCATGCGGAAAAAAAGGGCCCCAAGCAGACGGTAACGGGCAAACGAATGAAAAAGAATGCCCATCTTTTTTTTTTCTCTCCTTGTAAAGGAAGAGGGTGTGTGCGCTGAGATTTCTATTTCATTTTTGGGGTGAGCCACGCACCTTGTTACCTAGTACAGGAAAAATGGCATGGTATGGTATGGCAGCAGCACACGGCATGGCAGGGCAGGGAATGGCCATTCGTCATCTCACCTTTTTTTTTTTCGAATAAGGGGATGGGTGAGAGGGGAGGGGGGGGAGGGGGGTGGGTAGAAGGAAATCCTGGGAACTGGGAGTTTGGCTACAGGGAATAGGAATAGACTGACGAAGAAGAGGAAACGCTTGTTCGTTCTAGAGGATCTTATTTTGGCGGTTTGAAAGGTGGCTATATAAGGTGGCTGCTTCATCCCGGGAACACGGATATCAGAACAACACACTGCTCTACTCTCAACCAGCAACACAGTTCTGTACTATACAATCCATTACACTGCACTGCAATACAAAGCAACTATCTAAATCTATATATATCTGCTATTCATCTCCTCGATATATCGACTCTCTCTTCATCTCTTCCCCTCAAAGTCATATAGTCGGTGCATCTCTTCAACGCAACCACCACCATTACTTCTACTCTCTACAAACCACTCAACTCTACAAACAACATCACAATGGCCGCCTTTGCTTCCTCCTTCGACGCTTCCGTCTCCATGGTTGACTCCGCCCGAAGCGGCTACAACATCGTCTCTCGTCCCAACACCGGCCCAGGCTCTGGATCCAGCTCCAGCTCAGGCTCATCATCCACCGGCCGCCGGGGCAACTAAGAAAAAACTATCCTTCTTTCTTACTTGCTAGACGCTTTCGATGTTGTACAACAATTACTGCTTTCTTCTTCTTTTTTTATTGCCGAGCGTTAGACTTGCCTTCGCGGGCCATTCGATTTTCGCATACAAAACTACAAAACTACACAAAAAAATCTATACACCTTTCGGCCAAAAGTGCATGGACAGACGGATAGACAAAACACAAAAAAAAAAACACGCACATTGGATACTTTTCTCTTTTCCGCCGGAAGAAAATTAGCCATGGCGGAAAAAAATTCCCTCTCATTGCAACCCCTGGGAGGGAACAGAAGCAGCCATCTCTTTTGCGACTCGGGGGTTCCTTTTCCAGTCCCCTTCTGTACTTCTATCAAAATGGCGTGCGACATTTATTTTTTTTATATGGGCGGCCTCTGGGATTCTTTTTCTTTTTTTCCCCCCATTTTTTTTCTTATCCTCCTCTTGTCCCTGATGATTTTCACGCGGCGTTGGACACGGGAACAACAGCAATACAGTATGCTGCAAAGAAGCAGACAGCTTAGAGATATGGGTTCATTCAACACTTTGGTTAGATTTCTGAAGCTTTACGGCACTTTATGTACTCCTTTTCCTCCTTTTTTTCTTTTACTCTTTCTTCTTCTTCTTCTTCCTCCTCCTCCTTTTCCCTCCACTTCTTCTCTATGCCCCCTTTATACTATATCTAGAATGTAAAATATATTACTATGAGCTTTTTTCTTACTCTTTTTATCTTATTTTCCAACGCAAAACCTAGTACTCGTATCAGTAAACTCGTGAACAATAGCAAGAAAAAAGAGCTTCAGTGACTTACTTCTCAAACACCACCCCAAGAACGTCTTCAACATCGCCAGCCTCTCCCTTGCCAGTGATGCGCGCCAGACAGTCTGCCGCATACCGCAAAAACTCAGCCGCCAAAACAGCGTCGGCTTCCACTCCTGGATGGTGATCCTCTCCCTCCGGCCGCGCCTCTGCCATAAAGTCCTCCAGATGAGCCCTGCACCTGGCCAGGAGCTGTGCCTGGCGAGCTGTCACACCAAGCAGATCCTGCAGGTCGACGGGCATCTCTGTCATTTGCGAAAAGGTGCTGACCAGAGCCTCTGTCAATGCATGAATCCCTCCCGGATCCTTGTTCCGCGCCGCAGAGGCGCTCGTTAGGCTGGCCTCCTTGCATGACACTGCGGCTAGTTGAACTGATCCTAGCCTGGGATCCTTCTCGCCTAATCTTTGGCGAAACTGGTCGAGGAGCCGATCAAACTCGCCTGGTTCGGCGACGTCTCTCTTGTTTACCACAATCAGCTGGGCTTCTGCCGCGGCGGCAATGTCCAGCGTCTCCTGGTCGTACAGGATGAACGGCCCCGACGGGCCACTCTCGACCGAAGCCAGGACGATGACAATGTCTGATTCTTGGGCCTTTTGCTTCGCCCGGCGGATTCCCTCCAGCTCGACAGCCCCAACAGGACCTGATGGCCCTAAAGGATCGCTCGACCTAAATCCGGCAGTATCCGCGAACGAACAGAGATAGCCTCGAATATCGAGGCTGGCCTCGACAACGTCTCGGGTGGTACCAGCCTCGCCGGACACAATCGAAGCCTCGCGACCGACAATCAAGTTCATAAGCGAACTTTTCCCAACATTCGGCGGTCCCAAAAGCGCAATCCTGATGCCGCTCCTCAAAAGTTCACTTCTCTGGCCGCCCTGTTCGTGTAGATGAATCCCTTGAAGGATATTGTCCACCAGCTTTGCCACGTTGTGCAGCAAATCCGTGGGCGATTCGTCGAAATGCTGATCCTCCGAAAAGTCAATCAGAGCCTCAATCTCTCCCCGCGCAAGGAGGAGCTCTTCCCTCCAGCTCTCATATGTACGAGCCAAGGCCCCCGAATTTCCTCTGACTGCTGCGCGACGCTGCTGCTCTGTCTCTGCAGAAAGGATATCACCAAGGGATTCGACCCGTGCGAGATCGAGTCGATCATTCAAGAAGGCTCTCTTGGTGAACTCTCCTGGCTCAGCATATCGAATCCTATACTTTGAAGGGCACTGTGGAATGGCTGCTAGGACTGCCTTGACAGTGGCTGGTCCACCATGGATATGCAGCTCCAGCACATCTTCTCCAGTTACGGTTTTTGGAGAAGGAAAGAAAAGAACAAGTGCTTCCGAATCTAATACTCCTCGATGTGACCCTGAGTGCCGAGGGTCCAATAGCGACCTCACAGAGGCATATCTAGGCCTTGGTAGTGCTTTGGAGGGGCATAGCGCTCTGTATATCTGACATCCCACGTTATTATGAATTGGTACAATGCGGTATTCGGTGGTGAGTGTACTTACATCCAGACATGAAGGTCCTGAGATGCGAATTACAGCTATGCCCGCCTTGCCCTGGGCTGTTGAAAGTGCATAGATGGTGTCATTGGTGCCCGCACCAAATGCTCTACTTAACGGTTCGAGCTCATGACTATCAGCGGTTTCCGCGGAATAGAATCTCCGTTGACGATTGTATGCACAGGCACATGATTTCAATGGCAGCGGTTTCAATGCTGTAATGGGCCGGATTGAAGCAGCACATTGAGGTTGTCTCACGGCGCGAGTCAAGTGTTCCAGCCGTAGACCGTGGCGGCGCATTGACTGTTGGTACTATAAGAGAAAAAATGCCGTAACTGAGTTTTTAATTGAGACGGACAAATGCTGCTGAATAAAAAGAAGCATATGGCGCCAATAAGTTCAGATGAAGTCTATGATGAGAAAAGTTTTATGTCCCCGAATGCATCTTTGGCCATTTCCCATAGAGGAGTTTAGTGGAGGCATCGCTATTCCTCAGGCCAGGAATTAGCGCCCGTGCAGTCTCTTAAAGCAAACTGGAGCCGACGCCACAAATGATGGAACCTCTGTTTAGCTCATGTCCATTTTGAACCGCTTTCCCTGTAACTTTCCTTGAAGACAAACACCGAAGCAGCCAAACTTCAGCAGGTGGGCATATAGTTTTCAACACATAGAAAGGTTCCATAGCCATGCCACCCACGACAAACTCACATGGGCGTTCTCACAGCCTCCTCCTGCTCCAGAGGCTTCTGAATCTTCGCGATGCTGCCAGCCCTCTGACTCTTCTTCTCGATAACCTTGAACAGCCCGCTCGCCCAGTAATCTCAGAGCTCATGACAAGAGCAAAGGTATTTTCTTTCCTACTATTCATTCAATCGTTCATAATTCATCATTTTCTGTTACGCTGCGTGGTACAAGTGACTAACGTTCAGTACATGTAGCTGGCGAAAACGAAAGTCATCTTCTTATCCTTTTCTACACTCCGCAAGCCCCGAGAAGCAGACGTCTTCATCAAAGCCACGGGAAAAGACTTGAACGCAGTGAGCCGAGAGCTTTTGTCACATTATCCTGCATTTCAGCCAGCAGCCGTTAAGGACAAGACAGTCCAGAGTGAGTGAAAGGATCCATCTTTCTATCTAGAAGACGGATAGCTAAACTGGTGTATGTCATGTAGGAGCTGTCGTCTTCATTGACTCATTAAACTCACTTTCATCGGCCGCTACTCAGTCACTGGCCGTCTTCTTATCCAGCATCATCACACCGGTAGTTTCCATCGTGGGCGTATATCACACCGACGTACCAATCATTCTACCAAAATCGTTCAACGAATACGAACCTCATCCATTTGCGCTGCTTAATCACCTGGCGACGGCCATTTTAACACTCTCAAATCTACAGCAAGAAATCGAGCGGCAAAAGGCACGCAACAGGAGTGTCGTAGAGCCAGAATGGGGCCTCAAGGAAGATCGCGAAGGCGTCCTCATCGGCCTCACAGAAAAGAGCAAGCCTGAAGACCAGGGAGGCGTTGTCATCAACATGGAGCTCCGAAGGAGGAGCGGACGAGCCGTTGATGAAAAGTTCATTCTCATGCCATCCTCTGCGGCGGCGACAAAATCTGGGCTGGGCAAGCTTTGTCTTCTTACGGACCATTCCATGTTTAAGAAGCCTGATGCAGAGCAGGGCGAAGACGGAGAGGAGCAGCCCGAGAGCACATTTAATCTCGGCCTTACAGAGAAGCAACGGAAGGATAGAGAGGGAATTGTGCTACCATACTTTGACGCCCAGACAGATATCGGAGCTGGAGAGGGAGGTAGGATCCTGTACGAGATGGGCAGGGAGGACGATTTCGATGACGAGGAGGATGAAATATGAGCACAGAATAGGCCGAAAAAAGAAGTTCAATATTTAAAAACTAAAATGTTAGAAAGTAATGTCCTTCATTTTAGTTTTTAGCAATTCAGCAAAGAATATAGAGGGAGACAGCACGGCCACAGCTGCATTCACTTCAGCTCAAGAGGCGCCCAGTGAAGGTTACGCCACAAGCTTTGATTGCATGGGGCAACGTCAGCCACACCTCATATCACAAAACCCACCTGTCCAAGAATCAACATTTCGCATGTGTCTGCAAGACCAATACAATACCCTGCTCTTTAAACAACACTGTTACGTTGGCGAAAACAAACGTACAAAAAGCAATTCATACCGAATCTTGCATTGGACATCCCAGCCGAATCAAAGCTATAGCTCTCTATTTCGGCAACCAATTCCAATCCAGCCGCAGCTCGCCTGAGGATCCGACTACGGGCTTCTTGACACGTAGTTCTCCAGCCAGCGCCATCTGGGGATCACTGCTCCGCGAAAGCAGCGTCAAGCCCTTCTTCTCCCTCTTTTCTCATTTCTGCCTACTTCTACTACAACAAGAATACAACACATCCGCAAATCGAAATGATTCGCTCAACACAGATATCAAGGCTGGACGGTATGTCACAGGAGCAGCCCACCGAACCACCAAAAAAAAGCTAACACATCGTTTCCCAGGCCTCATGCTTTGCGCCTCCGTCGACGACGAAGCACAGGTTTGTTCCAAGCTCTTCTCAGCCCCCTCTTCTTACAGACGTGATACTGACAAACTACTTCCCAGTCCGACGCCGCCGCCCTCAACGAAGTCAAGCAGCAACTCCGCCAAATCCTCCGCAAACTCACCCGCACCTCCGAATCCCAAGCCTCCATCGAGACCTCCTCGGCCCTCTTCACAATCCACTACCTCATCGACTCAGACGTCGTCTTCCTCTGCATCTGCGAGCGCTCCTACCCGCGCAAGCTCGCCTTCACCTACCTCGCCGACCTCGCCCGCGAGTTCACAACCACCTACACCGCGCAGAACATCCACAACCCGGCCGCGCGACCCTATGCGTTCATGGAGTTTGACAACTTCATTGTAAAGACGCGGACGACGTATGCGGATGCCCGCGCGGCGCAGAATCTGGATAAGCTGAATGATGAGCTACGCGACGTTACCAAGATTATGACGAAGAATATCGAGGATCTGCTGTATCGTGGGGATAACCTGGAGCGCATGGGCGAGATTAGTAGCCGCTTGAGGGATGATAGCAAGAAATATCGGAGGGCTGCTGTGCGCATCAACTGGGAGCTGATGTTGAAGCAGTACGGGCCTTTTGCGGGACTGGGCTTTTTCATCTTGATCTTCATCTACTGGCGGTTCTTCTAAAACAAAGTGGGAAAGTGTGGAGAGAGTGGAAGAGAGAGATGATTAATGGTTAATGTGCGGTTTCATGTATATTGTGAAAAAGCGATAGGGGAGGAGAAGAAGGGAAGAAACAAGGGGAGAAGCCAACATCAAGGCATCAATGCACAGAGAGCGGAGCGTGGCGTTGATGGGGATATCCTTTATACTCTATATACAGTTATTTAAACTAATGCTTTCTATGCATCATAAATGTCTTTGCAGCTCTTTCTTGCCCCCATTGTCTTTATTCTCTAGCCTGAGGAACGCTGCTCTTCAAAATGATTCAGTTGTAGGTTGCAGGTAAAAGCAGGGGGGATAACGTCGTATAACCTGATTCGCCGCAAACTCCTAATTCAGATGCCTCGCTGAACCCACCAAAGACATGGTATTGCCTCCCTCTCCTTCTTCCTTGTAAAATAGGAACAAACACAGTGATAGCTCCCCTCGGTATTCATCTCTGCGACCGTCGTTGTCTAAACGATTAATCTGCAATCGCAAAACCCAAGTCTGTTCCCGCATTCTTGTTTGTAATGATAAAATGTAATGAAAAATGATTCCAAGTTCCGCATGACTCGTTCACATGACCAGGCAGTTGTTCTCTGCTGTCGTCGCCGTTGGTAATCCAATCGGTAGTGTAGCCGTTCCATGCTGCCATTCAAGGTGCTCTTGTAAAGATTTTACGTCGTCAAACTCCTCATCGGGGCGATACGGATCCTCATCGTCGTCTTCGTCCTGGGGCTGTTCCCCAATTTCCTCGCACAGCGGGCAAAGCAACTTGGCCTCCCAGTCTCCATGTGTCGGTATAATGTGGTTTGCGATAGCCACTGGAGCAAAGATGACCTGCTTCTGATGCTGGCCGCAATTCGTGACGCCTGATGCTTGCCAGTTTGACGTGGTTGGTAGTAATGATACTGGCGAGCCTAATGAGCTTGGTGGTACTGCTCGGGTAGACGATCGCACTGTTGGTATGCGCTCCAAATCCTCCCATACTAAATGTCCATCACAAAAGTCGCAGACAAACGCAATATCTTGGTCTCCAAATCGCTGAAATGTCCCCACGGTCTTACACGCCATAAGTTCTTCTCTATAATATCTCTCGAGTGTCGCTTCATCTGGTCTAATTCCGGCCTTGGCATCGCGGAGAGGAGCTCGCTGTTTCCGCTGTACGATAAAGGCGCCTAAACACCGCTGTGAGGCTTCCCGCGCGGATGTGAATACTCGCATTGCTGCCCGGCATTGAGCTCGATGTAGCTCTCGCTTTAACGTATATGTCTCGCGCACCCAGGTGGGATCGATAGGTCCTCCAGATCGACTCCAGTCCTTTAGCTTCTCGTTTAATGCCTGAAACTTGCCAAGAATCGCTCGCAGCTCTTCCATTGACTCATCTAACAAACAGCAGTCATATCAGCAACTCTGGTCATCTCTTTGGGGGGCCTATCCAGGTTCAACAAAAACACTCACGTCTGCGATCGTGCTCGTACTGCGACCGCCCATTTCCATTGACCAGCGGTCCAAGCTCTTGAAAGTCCTTTCTCGCCTCGTCCAGCACCGAATTTAGCGCACGCTCCTGCTCGCGCTCGTCCTGCCCCCAATGCCGTTTGTCCGAAAGGCTCAGGATGCGCTGCCCGTCGGAGATGATGTTCGCTATGTCTGCCAGCAGTGTCCCGACCGAGTCGAAGACGCCCATTGCTCTGACGGAGAGAGTGTGTGAATCTAAAGAATGGTAAGTCCTCTTGGCATGCGATGCGAACCCCGCGCTGATGCTAGACCGTAGTAATCCCTGATTAATAAAGATTGCCAACGCCACACGGTGACACTGCAGGTGAGGAAGCTCGATTCCTTTATAAAACCGAGCAAAAAGATGTTGCAGAGAAACGAATGAATGAATAAATAAATCAAATCGAGGTCCAAAACCTCGTCTAGGGGCCTCGGAGAGACACCCGTCGACGGGCGCGTCGCATGGGGGAAGCTCCGCGGTCTGGGGTGAAGTTGCTTCTGGCAAAATGACGTAGAGAACGGGCGGCACTTTTTGAGGCGACTTAATGAGTAAGGTTATGGATAATGGCCCGTGGTTCCTGTCTAACGGAGCGTCGTGGCTGTGGCCAGCATTCGGTTGCTCGCGCCGTGGGAAGCCCCGGACACACCCGCCTTGGGAAGGACAAAGAGAGAGAAGAAGTGGGCGAGAACAGGCACAGTAGTGAGGCTGTGCTGGCAGCGGACGGTGGGTCGAATGGAGACTGGATAGGGATACGAATGATGCACGAAGCAGAATAAAGAAGTCGACTAACAAGAAGAACAAAGATATGAAAAAAAAAAAAAAGGAGAAGGGGGGGAGCAAACAAAGCGAGGGGCAGGAAGCGACTCCAGAGGCTGAATCGACAATCGTCACAAGAGAACACGCAAGAGAATGAGATGGAGAGAGATGGAGAGATGGAGTTGGAGATGCCAGTGTCTGATTCGCTAAACTAAACCCGCTCAGCGCCTTTGTTAGCAGGCAAACCGCTGCGCTGCACGCAAGAACTGATTGATCCTCCCGCTGGCTTGAGCAGCCCACTGTTGTCTGCTGCAGCGCCCAATGGTTGGAGGCCGTCAGTGGGGGGCGGGCCTTTACAGGGGTTGCGGCGCTGTGCCACCTCCCCGTGGGCGCCGGTAGAGTGGGCTGTGGCAGCGGCAGGTCTAGGCCCCAGGACCCTTTTCTACAGCGCTCTATTAGCGCATCAATGCACATTGGATGACACCACCATGCACCTAAATAGAACATGGTAGCCATTACTATTTCGTGTGGAGGGGCGTTCGTGACCTTGAATTAAACACCTACTATAGGGCTGACGAAAAGGTGGCTTAAAAGCCTGGGCAGTCAGCATCAATGTTGGCGAAAATAGACACGATGCCAACCTGAGGCGTTGGTGGCTGCCATCCTGAAACAAAGCCGAAAGCAAAGGCTTTATAATATCGAGGGCACCCAACGTGAGGCCTCTTTGAGGGGCTCTTTGACAGCTCTGCTTGTGATGGTATTGGAGGTTGTATAAAAGATAGCAAGCACTTGAAACTATCCCTATTTGTTGCTAGATACTTAATCATCAATTACTAATACATGGCCAACTAAGGCGTCTATTTGTCGATGGTGTCTTGGGAACACGCAAACTGCCAACTACAGCAGTTACGGTATTAGATATCTAACCGAGAAGCTCATCGCCTCTTGGTAGCCTTTTTAGCCTCGGCCCCAGTAGCTGTAGCCTCGTTCTTATCTTCAGCCGCATCTGCAATAGCATCCTTGTCGTCCTTCTTGACCTCGGGCTCGTCATCGTCACCACCCTGGCCAAACTCGTTGACACGAGTGTAGTCGATCCTGTAGGCCCAGCGCTGGTACAGGTAGATGAAGAAGATGACGTCGTCACGGAATGTCGCCAGTCGATGCAGGATAGGCATCTTGATAGTGAAAGCGAACAAGTCGTCGATGAAGGTGTTCAAGAACTTGTACATCATGGCCTTGGCGGGCATGTGTGCAACGCTCTTGAGTCGGTAGTTGATGTACAACGAGGGAATCATCATCAGGAAACCATAGGTGTAGACAGATCCGACCAGAGTCGTAATGACAAATGAGTACCACGATTTGTGGGATTCATAGATCAACGAGTAGATGCCGTAAGCAATCAGCAGAGGCACAGCGAGCATGTACATGTACTTGAAAGCAATCTGGTCATATTCCTTGGTCTTTTCCTCGGTCTCGGTGAGCTTGTGTTTATCTTCGAATACAAACCAGTACGGGATAACAGAGCCCGGAGCAGTTTCTCGGAGACGAACGTTGACAACGGTAGTGATCTTCCAGAATTCAATGACGATACCAATAACTTGCGTACCGAGAATCATCCAGCTCGTGTTTTGAGAGTTGTCAAGGAGATACAGGAAGATGACGGTCTGCATAAACACGTTGGCCAGGATAGATCGAACCGAAATGCCAACGTTGTCCTTCTTCTTGCGGTAGTGCGCAATGTCTGAGCCAAATGCAAGGGTCTCCAGAATCATGTGGGCAATACTTGCAAAGGCCGTGATACCCAAAAGGATGGGGTTGGTGTCGATGAAGATTTCCTTGATCATTTCAATCTCAGATCCATCGCCACCGCCGGGAACAGGGTTGCCGAGAGCAGCCTGACGAGCGTTCTCTTTGGAGTTGAGCTCAATGGCAGCCATGGCATAAAATTGCCAGCTGGGCATGTTGTTGAGATCAATATGAAGGGGTAGCTCTTTAACAGTGTCGTTCAGAAGCGTCATGTGGGCTTTCAATTGCCAAAATGTGTTGACGAAGAGTGGCGGGTCTACAAGAGCTCAAGTTAGTTTACAGCACAGTAATCATACCAAGAACCAAGATTAGTGACATACAGTACCATCCGTTTTGACCCGAGCCGTCGCGAGCACCAGTTGCCTCAAGACGAAGAAACGTCTTCAGCGCAGGATGGATGGAATCCAAATCCTTGACGCCCAAACCAGGCACCAGGGAGAAACTAGCATTTTGGTGATAGTAGTTGGCAATGATGGGACCTGAAGCATCCTCTTCCACGGGCTCTGGCTCATGAGTGGGCATGTCTTCCAGCAAATTCCGCTTCTGCACAAACTTCTTCTTTGCCAAATACTGGGTCAGGGGATGCACAACGTGGTACGCTCGTCCAGGATCATAGTTGGGCAGATGGGGGTCCAGGATGCTGTCCGCGAGACCAACGTAGAAGTGGCCCCAGAGCGTGCCATTGTGCTGCACAGCTTCCGGCACCTTGAAGGTAGTATCGATTGACCGCTTGTCCGTCTTGTTGTTCATGTGAAACCGCTTCTCGTCCAGCACGACATACTCCGCCGGCACCGAGGAAAGAGGAGCCGGGTTAAACGAGGGCGAGATTGTAACAATTACGTCCAGGTAGCTGTCCTGAGGCCAGATGGGAGCAATGGTCTTGGGAAGGGGTCTGTAAATGGCGCCCTCGTCCAGGCGTTTCGGTCGAAGCTGGTAGGGCGGAATGCTGCCCAGATTGTCTGGCACGGTGATGGACGCCCCGGTCTCGGGATGCGTGACGACCTTGCCGGTCTGTTCCTTTGCCAGGTAGAAGCTGAGGCCGGCATTGACGCCAAAGTAGACGGCAATGGCCGCAATGATTTTGCCCATGCCAAAGCCCTGCACAATTTCAACAGCAACCCCGTCAGCACACATCTCTCTGGGCTCTGGGGCAGATGCCATCACGACTTACACTGCTCTCCTCTTGGCGCCGTCCCGCCTGGCCCGCGGGCCTCTGCGCAACAGCTGTGTCGGACATTGCGCAGGCTGTCGATGGAACCTCTGCGGCTGTCACGTCGGGCACAGACAAGTCAGGCTCTTTTCGCCTTGCTGTAGTGAATCCGGAGCAGAGTCGACCGCCCTAGAAAACAAAACACAGGCCAGATGTGTGTTTTGCAAGGTGGGATGCAAGATGGCCTTTCGCAAGCACCGCAGCCTTGGCAGCTAATTTTCCCACCTGGGCCTAGGCCGTTGAGCTTCCACTGGCGTCATGCACCCAAGTACCCGGCACATACAAAAACCCGCAGCGGGGTACAATGCGCAGACGCAAGCAGCGGCAGACGCCGGCGGCCGGATCAAGTCGGCGCCGGGCTCGCCCCATCACACCGGGTCGGCGAATCAACGACGGGCGCTGTGACACGATGACGTCGACAGGGCGAAGAGAAGAGGCTCAACGATGGCGAGGGGCAGCGGGTCTGTTTGCCTCTGCTTCTAGAGCCAAGCCGTGGCCGAATCGAAGCTGTGAGCCGTGAGCCGCCTCTTCAATGGCCGTGACACGCTGTCCCTGATCCACTCAGCCACTTTGCCGTGGCATGGCTTCCGAGGACCGCTTCCGCCATCGGGACTCAGGCTATTGTCCAGGTGACACTGCTGGAAGCTCTCATTGGAGGCTACCGGTATTATTCTGAGACTCGTCTATCGGCTCTGGGACACGCTATGTAGATACAATTGATGAGCCCCGTGCATTGATCTTTGAAGGCATTACGATTAGCGAGAACTGTATCATAGATAATACCAGAAGTAAAATCACTAGATTGGCATTATAGACCTTGCAGCTGAGCAGCCTATGCCCCTGCGTCAGATACATGGCAATGGCGGTATGCAGATAACAAGCCTCACATTGTAGCAAAGACAAACAATAGCAACCGGGTACAAACCCACTCCTCGACAGACGGATCTGTGTAGCCACGCAAATTCTTGGCTGTTCTTCACCGGCCCTGTCCTGCTGACCCCCCTTTCCGCCGCCCAGCTCCGTCAACGCAGCAAATCAACATCAATGCAAGTCAATTACCGTCGTACAAAGAACGATAGAATGCCAACGTGCTCCGTGTCAAACGACGTAACAAGCGCAAGGCAAGGCCCAAAGAGGGACTTGGGCATTCGTCCCACCTCCCGGCAGAGACGCCAATTGGGCGGCCGAGAGCTACGGCGAGCGTAACTGGCAATTTTTGCAAAATTACCCTTTTAGTGATAGGCTCCGGCACTCCATATGACTCCCACCTCCAATTTTCTGGGTCTTTTGGGGGGCAAGCAGTTGGGTTTTCTTCCCCATCCTAAATAATTGGGGGTCCGGCGGTGGCCGATGGCTGCCGGCCCAGGATTAGTGTGGAAAAAAAAGGCGGTTTGCGCAAAGCGTGCAGTCAGATCTGGCGGGAGGACCTGAGTTGACCTGAGTTGGCGCGGTTCTGCAGCGTCATTCCATCAACGTCTATATCTAGTCGCGGTTCGCCACTCTCCTTTTTGACCCTAATCTCTTGTTTCTTCTCGTTTCTATTTCTTTGAACGAGACTGAGGAATTCTGGAGTTGCCTTGCAACAGGATCTTTTTCTGGAAGCTTCACTCTTTTGCCATTTGGCTCAGATCATACTTCTTCTACAACTAGACCTCATCTACCATTCCTTTGCCTGAGACTTTGTCTGTGGCTTATAACTCGCCATCTAAGAGGCTCTTCGACCACATAGTTTCAACTTTTTCTCTTATATATCGGACGACCACCATTGCAAAGGCCTTTCGCCTCTTGTCTAATTCCTTCAACCCTCAGCAAACCATCTGTCACAACCCCCACCATGACTGCTGATTCTATCACAACTGGCCAGACTGGCTCTTCCAACGGCTCTTCCAACGGCCACACCAATGGCACGCCTCGCACCAAGATTTGCGTATACTGCGGCTCAAGCGGCGGAAACGACCCCGAGCACATGGAAACTGCCCGCGAGCTCGCCAGAGTAATGGCCGAGAACGACATTGATCTCGGTAAGGCTCGAAACAACCCCCTTGTGTCAGAAGATATAACCCATGGCTAACCAATTCTTCTTCTAAATTATAGTCTACGGCGGCGGCACTGTCGGCCTCATGGGCGAAGTCGCCAAAACCCTCTGCGAGCTCAAGGGCCCCGAGTCCGTGCACGGCATCATCCCCGAGGCCCTCGTCAAGTACGAGCGCAACGGCACCTACCAGACCATCAACGTGAACAACCAGTACGTGCCCACCGAGTCCACCTACGGCCGCACCACCGTCGTCAAGGACATGCACACGCGCAAGAAGCTCATGGCCGAGGAGGTCTTCGCCGGCGGGCCGGGCAGCGGCTTCCTCGCCCTCAGCGGCGGCTACGGCACCGTCGAGGAGCTCTTCGAGACGGTCACCTGGAACCAGCTGGGCATCCACAAGCGCGGCATCTGCCTGCTCAACATCAACGGCTACTGGGACGGCATCATCCAGTGGGTTGATAAGGCTGTCGAGCAGGGCTTTGTCAAGCTGCCCAACAAGGACATTCTGGTGACGGCGACGACCGCCGAGGACGCCATCTTGGCGCTGATGAACTACCAGGTCAGCGAGGGCACTTTTAAGCTAGAGTGGGGATCGCAATAAATGGATTTTTTTTTTTTGAAAATTTGAAAAAGGCCAAAGAAAACAAAGTGGCAAATGTTGTTCGCATGAGTCCAAGTTGCAGCAGGCACTGTTTTTTTCACGAGCTTGCTGGGACTCGGGTCTCCTTTTCTGCTACGCAATTTTCTTCTTACCCACTCAGCTCTATGTTTTGTTTTCTTTTTGTTTATTTGGCGCTTTTATCCAACGGCTATCATGTGTAATGCCTGGTTATGATGTACGGTATAGAGAGGTTTTTCCATCAAAGACATATATATATATCCATAGACAGGTTTTACTTACGTCATGGGACGGGAGTAATGTCATGATTAGGTATCTTCTTTTTTTTTTATTACTTCGTTCGTGGCAAGCTTCACAATACAGGCTGTTCGAGCAGCCTCCAGTGATGCATGATCTAGATTCTTTCTCTCGTAGCTCCCTCAAATTCCATGTGTCGTCTAGCTGTCAACCTCCATGCCGTCGCCCTCGCCCGCAGCTGTAGTCTCGCCCTCACCCTCGCCTCCTTGGCTTTCGCTAACGCTCTCAATCCACTCCTTGGTCTCGTAGCCATCATATAGCTTGAAAGGCTCGACACTTGGTCGGCCGTTGGGTCCCTCTTTCAAGCCCACCAATCCCACAGATGTGTTCTCGACCGTCAGCTCCTTGTCCTGTACCAAGCTCTCCTTGAGCGCCCTTAATCCGTGCTTCACCAGCTCCTCCTTTGAGCAGTCGGCGAATGACTCTATGTTCCGCTCCAGATATGTTCTGGCCATTTGGCTTCGCGCGCCAATGGCAAATGCGACCATCTCTTCCGTCATGCCCGATGGCTGGAACTCGAACAGGTGGGGGCCATTTTCGTCGACGCCAGCAACCAACAGCCCAACGCCGTACGGCCTCTTGCCGTAGACCTGGGTGTTGATCTGCGCCTTCTCACCAATCTGGCCAACCAGCGTAGGTATGGGCATCGGGCGGCCGTAGGTGAGGCGGTGGCCCAGGCATTGTTGCTTCATAAAGTTGGACAGGACGCGGGCATCTGATGTGAGACCGGCAATGGCAATGGCGGTGTGCTCGTCAATCTCGAAAAGCTTCTTCTGGTATGACGACAGTTCCTCAGCGTTTCGCTATTATGCCACACGGATCAAAGTCAGTCCAACGTCGTGCTGAGGGGTAAGAATGGAAACTTGCCTTGACGGCGAACAAGCCGACGTGTGTTTTGCTGGCAATTCCGACGACCACTGAACCTTGCTTTACGGCCTCGCCGGCATATTCGATCTGGAAGATTCGGCCTTGCGGCGAGCTGGGTGCCGTGGCATGTCAGCTATGCGAGCTTGCAGTAGAGCTACCAGGGCGAGGCGGCTGGAGGGGCTATCGGTTAGACAGAGACATACAAGGTGACGGAATCGTTGTCGTAATTGTTTCTGAACATGGTGGTTTACTGGGCGCTGGAATATCTCGAGGAGGATTGAAGGGGGTTTTTGCTTCTGCAACGGCGCGGCAGCTGGAGGAAGAGACCGTTGGCGTCTGGCTTAGATGGTTGATGAGGGAAACGCATCCAGGCAACCTAAGCTTCGTCGCCTTCCTGCCTGTGGCTGCAGACGCCACTACGCAGCACTCCAGCCACAGTTGCCAGCTCCCCTCCGGAACTTAGTCAGCATTGAGCGAAAGCTGTTCCTCAGCCACACTGGAGCTGCAAGAAATTAGTGCGTCTTGTTGCTTGTCAGTGAAGTCATTTTAAGCCCTGGTCAACTCAAAGCTGTCATATCAGATCGTCATGTAGAGGAGTTTTGATGTTATTTGTAGCTGCAAGACGTCAATTGGATAATGAATCTTCAAAGGACTCCCTAATTGCAGAAAGACGAAAACCTCTTGATCTGGCTTCGTCCCTAAAGTAGCATTGCTGGCTAAATTGATCCGTGACTCGATGATATTGCTAATTAAGCAAGCTGCTGCCCGTTTCTCCGAGAGCGGCCAATGCGGAGCAGCGCGGCGTTGATGCAATATTTCAGCCGTCGCTCTCGATAGCCTCCGACAAGCATGAGAGAGTTTTTTGACTCACTGGAATTTTGTTTCATTTAATCCAACGCATCTCAACCTCAATCAAGCCGGTGCCATTGAGCTTTTTCCAAGTCCTGTTGGGGTGACTCACTCAACGTATCTTATGAGAATACAAACATACCGTCACCAAACGTACACTTTTTCTTAGCCAAGCCACTCACTAGAGGTTTCTTTTTTTTTTTTACCTCTCACAACACATCACACCAAACCCACACGCCATCAAAATGCCTTCCAGAGAAGAGATTACATACGTAAATATGCCCGTCTTAGGATCTTCAAGAAGTACAGCTAATTGACTATTCAAAACGCAGTGGGGTGCCGGCCCAGCTTTGCTGCCCACGGCTGTCCTCGAGGGCGCTGCCCAGGCCCTCGTGAACTTTGATAACACTGGCCTCGGAGTATGTTATAGGCCCTTTGAGGATAATAACAATGTTCCTGGTGCTGATGATTGGTTCAGATTGCAGAACACTCGCATCGCTCACAGATTGCCAGCACCATTATCAACGAGGCCAAGGCGGATCTCGCCTCTTTCCTGGACATCCCCGACGACTATGAGATCTGCTTCCTGCAGGGCGGTGGAACAGGAGAATTCGCTGCCACGGCCTACAACCTGGTCGGCTCATGGATTACCAACAAGCGCCGTGAGATTTTCAGCCAGATCAAGGACAACGAGGACCAGGGCACCCCGGAGGAGTTCCAGAAGCTCCAGGCGGCAGTGGACAACGACCTGAAGCTGGACTACATCGTCACCGGAGGGTGGTCGCAGAAGGCGTCTCAAGAGGCGACGAGGCTCTTTGGAAAGGACAAGGTCAACATCGTTGCCAGCGCCAAGCAAAGCAACGGCGGCAAATTCGGAATCATCCCCGATGAGAGCACCTGGAAGCTCTCCAAGGACGCGGCTCTTGTGTACTTTTGCTCCAACGAAACCGTCGACGGCGTGGAGTTCCAAGAGTTCCCTCAGAGCCTGGCCCCCGGCCCTGATGGCAAGGGCCCCATTGTCGTGGCGGATATGAGCTCAAACATTCTGTCGCGAAAGGTTGACGTCAAGAAGTACTCGCTCATCTTCTTTGGCGCACAGAAGAACCTTGGATCTACCGGCATCACTGTCGTCGTCATTAAGAAGAGCCTGCTCGCTCCGCAAACTCCACAGCCTTCGGCGGAAATTATGAGACGCCTTGGTCTTCCTATTCCTCCCATTTTCTTGCAGTACGATACCGTTGCCAGCAACAACAGCTTGTACAACACGCTTAGCATCTTTGAGTAAGCACTTCCTTCTCTAACAGCATGCAGTCTCAACATGCTAACTCTCATTCTCTTTGTTCAGCGTTTACATCGCCGGCCAAGTCCTCAAGAAGCTTCTGGCCACTTACCCTGATAAAGCCAGCGGCCAGGAAGCCGTCTCTACCCAAAAGGCAAAGCTCATCTACGACGCCCTGGATGCTCACCCCAACGTGTACCGCGTAGTGCCCGAGAAGTCGGTCCGCTCCAGGATGAACATCTGCTTCAGAGTCACAAAGGGTGACAATGTCGACGTCGCTGAAGCCGACTTCTTAAAGCAGGCCACAGCTCTGGGCCTCACTGGTCTCAAGGGCCACCGCAGCGTTGGAGGCATTCGCGCCAGCTCGTACAATTCTATCCCTCTGGAGGGGGCTCAGAAGCTAGCCAAGTTCATTGCGGACTTTGCAAACGCTGCGTAAAGTTGCGTCTTGGAACTAAGGGGAATGAAAGGATTGGCGTTTTCACAACATGTATGTAGATGGATGAAGATATTTGGCTTAACTGGGGAACACGATGGTGTCGCATTCAACATATCCGACTCTATGGTGTTGGATATGTAGCGAGGATGAAAAGTACGGCGAAACTCAAGCGTGTTTGTAAGGCCGCCATAAAAATAAAACACGGGCGTATATTAAAAGGCGTCCTCTACGAATAAAATTTTCTGAATTTGACACTTGATCAATTGCCTCACGGGCTCTTTTCTTTGACTCCAATCTGCATTCTACAGTCCCATGCTCTATTGATTTCTGTTGAGCTATTCGCACCTCGAGTGCTCCAAGCAACTTGTTTTTCCCCTTTGCCACGTTAAATCATTTGCCTCAGAGTGCAAGCTCATCAATCTCCATGCTATCATCTATCTTTGCTCTTGCCTTTATCTCGGCCATGGACATTTCTTTCTTAGAGTTATCCTTGTCCAATTCCTTAGAGTCGTCCCTCTCCAATTCCTTAGAGTCATCCATTTCCAATTTCTCACCCTCATCCGCTTCCATCACAGGCGGCGTCCGCCTCAGCTTCATGTCTTCCGGAATCTCAACTCCCCAGTCCTCCTCCAGCTTATCAATCAGATACTTGTCAAAGTCACCCGCCTTTCTCCTCTCATAGGCGCTCCAGGCAGACGCCAGCCATTCCGGATCATGGCGGCCTTGCGCAATGTTGTCCGTGTAGGCCGCGCAGTCGTAGCGAAAGCTGTCGTCGTTCATGAGTGACGCAAAGTTGGGCCGCGCGTCTTCTGTGCCGGCGTCGAGAATGTGTCCCTTGTCGGGGAACAGCGATAGAATCTCTGTCTTTTCATCCTGATCCAGGGCGGTCCATGTCAGGGGATTGCATAAGATGCTCTGCATTTTACTTCAGTTAGCCATGGCACTTTCGTCTCTCGGCGGCAGAGAAAAGATGAAGCTGCAGTAAAGCAAACGAGGTAGGTTAGACAAACCCTCAGGTTAGCGGTAGCTAGAGGAGACTTTGGATCCTTTAAGATGCTCTCCGCATCCCACTTGTTCTTCTTGACAGCCCGTTTGGCAGCTGCAGGCTTCTTCTTTTGCCGCTGTGGAATTGATTTAGGCTCGTTTCTAGGCGGTGATGTGTAGCGTTTATTGGCCGCTGCCTGGCGTCGCGGTCGCACAGGCTTCACCGGCGAGTCTAGCTCAGAATGCAGCGATAGTGGCGACGAAGATGGGATCTCGGCCTCCTGATGCTCTAATTTTGAGTCTGCATCGGCTGATGCTGGGCCGGTCGTTGACATCGCGTGGGGGGTTTGGTTGGGATGAGATGGCCAGGATGGGGGGTTTGATGTGCTGATCGAGATTGTTTCACGCCGGCAGGGCTGTGAGTTTCTGGGGATGAATCGCGGAGGTTAAAGCTCGCGTCATGTCGCTAAGAAGTGTCAGATGTCGCTGTAAATGAAGTGATTTGACTCTTGTTTAATTAATCATTAAAAGGTGATTGACTTCAGCAAGTTTAAGCTGGGTATAGAGACGGTTAATGCAGAAGTTGATGTTAGCTGATGGCTTGAAAACCGTTTCTTCTAGGGTAGCGTTTGTTTAAATAATCTCAGCGTGGACCCAAGACGCTTTACTGTAGGAAAATATAGACTTAAGGTATCTATTTGTAGAAGCTTCCTTGATTAACTTTCGTTTGACATCCAACTGTGTTACTAAATATACAGTATGAATGCTTTTATTCTTCTGTCTAATTGATTAGAGTGCTCAATTCGAACCATCTCCGTTGGATGCGTACATGATCTAGGCTGCATGTCAACTACATCTTGTTGCCAAGTGTTAAGCTTGCAAATAGCAGCAAAGATGCCTTGAATGGTACTAAGTGTACATAGCAAGTACAAGTACAAAAGCATTCTTACATTAGTGGTCACTCTTGAGGTTGCGACGTTTCTCAGCCTCCTTCTTTATGCTATACCGGCTCTTTAGCCTTCGCTATCGTCACTTTAAATCCTCACCTACCTAAGGTACCTGCTAGTAATAAATCCGTCTTGGTATAGATACATGGTACCTCGACTTAACTTCTATCGCTATCGCTCACCCCATCGTAAGTTCATGCACATCCCGCTCGCGGATATTATCCTTGAATTTAGCCGGTAAAGTCTCAACTTATGATCGACCACCATCATGCAGGGCTCAAAGGACTTGTTTGCAGGCATGCATCAAAGGACATGACTCAATCCAACTTACCCGGCACAATCCGCAAACTCCAGTTTAAACATATCCTATACCCATTCGCTTGAATTATTCCGCCATTCATCAGATTGTTTAAGAAAGACACATGAAGAATGGTGACGGCACAATTGGCAATTTCTTCGAAGCGGATTAAAGAAGTCTTGATACAAAGAGATGTAGCTCCTCTGATCTCCTCTATTCTCCACTCGGACCCCATCTTTCCCCTCATTCGTGATGTTGGAGTCTGATATCATTCAATTCGGCTCAATGTGAACCGAAATGCAGGAAAAAAAAGAAGAGCTTGCATTAAACACGCTGCGCGCTTAAACGGTAGCTCACACACCTTTATAGCTACCTAGTAGCTTTGATGTTTTTTTGCTCTGTCATAGCTCATGATGACTTTGCCTTGTGATAGCCATAGATAATACAGCATATATCTCCAATAGCGAGCCAACTGACTCTAGAGCACCCTCCTAGCAGCTCCAATCACTTAGCAGATCTGTCTCCCAATATCAGCCATGGCTCCCCTCACGCTCGGCTACAACGACAAGCATCCTTTCACCCAAGTCCCCATCACAGATCGCTCATCTGTTCAGGAGCTCCTCCGAACGCTTCTTGATCCCCTCGAGCCCTTCTTCTCTCCGCAAAAAGCCCTCGTCAAGTGCCCCGGAGCCACGGCCGTCAGATTCGATCAGAGAGCGTCTGAAGTAGAAGGCTTTTTCCGACCGCTATGGGGCCTGGCGTGTCTGCTGGCCGGAGGCGGCGAGTATCGCCTCACGGAGTGGTGGATTCAGGGCATTAGGGCAGGGACTGACCCCGAGAGCCCAGAGTACTGGGGCTTTCCGCGTGACAATGACCAAAGAATGGTCGAGATGTGCCCTTTTGGTAAAGTTTCCTGGCTATATATATAAAGTTATGGAATGCTTCAAAGGGCTGAGGCTGACAAATGGTGTTTTATTCAGGATTCGCGCTGGCCGTCGCACCGAATCTGTGGAAAGGTCTCTCAGAAAAGGAGCGAGCCAATGTTGAGAACTGGCTGGGAAATTCTATCAATGAGAAGAAGTCAGTCTCTGACAATCGCAACAGCTTATTGCACAAATGCCAAAGGTTCGCCCTTACTAACAGAGTCATGCAGCATGCCCAACACGAATTGGCTCTGGTTCCGTGTCTTTGCCAACCTTGGTCTCAAGCAGAACGGAGCCAAATACTCGGAAGAACGCCTAGAAAGCGATATTAAGCACCTCGATACCTTCTATCGAGGAGATGGCTGGTCCAACGATGGTCCTGAGGGCATTCATCGTTAGTCTAGCCCCTTATCTTGGTCAACTTCCAGAAATCCTGTGGTTTCAAAATGCTCACTCGTTGTTGTCGTCTGCAGAAATGGACTACTACTCCTCCAGCTTCGCCATCCATTTCCTTCAGCTCCTCTACGCCAAACTCGCCGGCGAGTCGGACCCTTCTCGCGCAAAAGAGTTCAAGCACCGCGCCAAGATCGCCGCTCTCGACCTCGCCCACTACTACGATGTCGAAGGCCGGGCCATCACTTTTGGCCGCAGCTTGGTCTACCGCTTTGCCATGGTCTCCTTCTGGGGCGCCATGGCTTACGCCAATGTCGACCTCCCGGCGCCCCTGACGTGGGGCATGGTCAAGGGCATCGTGCTGCGTAATCTGCGGTGGTGGCAGACGAAGAACGACATCTGGACGTCGAGTGGGACGCTGTCGCTCGGGTTTGCGTACCCGAGCATGTATGTACGTGTGATGACCAAGAGATGCGCTATCTCGCCCCCAGTTTACACTTCATGCAGGTCTACAGACTATCTCTCCGATGCTAGATCACTGACAGTTGGTTTCACGTGGAACAAATGTAGATTACCGAAAATTATAACAGTCCTGGAAGTCCAGTAAGTAGCATTGATGCAACCCCCCACTTCCCAAGATCATCCAGAGAAAGCCTCATTCTAACTTGATTCGCCTCCCTCCCTTTCTTTGGGGAGGAGGCCAGTAACTCAGTACTGGTCATGCTTAGCCTTCATCTGTCTAGCAGTTCCGGAACAGCATCCGTTCTGGACGTCCAAAGAGGAGCCCATTAGCCTCCAGCTACCAAAAGTCAAGGCAATCCGACATCCAGGTCACATTACTAGGTAAGGAGAGCCTCATCCTCAATTACCCACCAATGAGAGCCCAGCTAACCCATGCGATGTATAATTCTAAAGCTACCTTGGCGGACATTGCATGCTTCTATCTTCGGGCCAAGCCTGTGGCTATCCAATGAAGGCCACGCATGCCAAATACGGATGCTTCGCGTACAGCAGCGCCTTTGGATACTCGGTGCCATCCGGGCTTTTCTCCTTGGAGCAATATGCGCTGGCATCACAGCTGGGGCTTTCAGACGACGGTGGCGAATATTGGAAGACGCGGAGGCTGTCAGAGTACGCCGCTATCGAAGAGCGAGACGGCCAGCCCATCCTCGTTTCAGTATGGAAGCCGTTCTCCGATGTCAAGGTCAGGACGCTGTTAGTGCCTCCAGCTGAGGAAACCCCGAACTGGCATCTGCGGATCCATCACATCCAAGCCGGCCGAGAGGTCATGACGGCGGATGGCTCGTTTGCCATCCTCAACGTCAACTCGGAAAACGGCAGATATCTGGACCTGTACGACGCATCCAAGGGCGAAGGCACCAGCCCCAGGATCATCGGCAACTACGATCTCAACACTCCGGCGGGCTGGGATACGGGCGTCAACGGGGCCTTTGCCGCGGCGCTGAACCGCGGAGCCGTGGGCATCAAGGCGCTCGAGGAGGGCGGACGGCAGGCCATGCTGGTCAACGCCGATCCCAACACGAACCTCATGGACAGTCGGACGACAATACCGACGTTGCAGCACACGATCCCGCAGGGCCAAGGGGTGTGGTACGTTTCTGCAGTCTACGCCAGGCCGGCGGGTGACGGCGTGCCCAAGGAGAGCTATCTCGATGGATGGAACAAGCCGCCGGCGATCCCAGCGTGGCTAGCTTTGGAGATGGCAGCAGCGTAGAGCGGGATGTAACGGTGCACACATGAATATATGTGATGGCGTGTGATTGAGATGCGTACTCCTTTTCTCCCCATTTCACCCAAGTACAGCTGCATAGATGAATATTCCATATCAGATATTGTGGCAAAGAAGAGAGAGCCATTGATATCGAGTCTCACCTCAGTTAAACTCTGCAGAACTCGACAACCAAGAGCAGCGAGATGCTTCATGGTACTGTATCAGTGCAAATGCCTGCATGTAACCATAGGACCAATGTACGCGTATCGCACCAGCTGAGAAAACACTACTAAACCTTTTCCTTTCTCCTTCGCTGAAAGAGACGGAGAGACTCAAGGAACTGAAATTTCCCGTGAATCCCAGCAGCTTCGCGGGGGAAGAAGCTCCACCCGGAAAGCAACGAGCGCTTCATGTCGCGGTACTTGCATTTAGGCGTGCTCCGCAGGCGCACAGACAAGTACATGTACAGTACAGTCCCTCAAGCTGGAGGTACCGCTACTTGGGTTATGGAGGGGTCAGACCTTGGCGCCTCTGAAAATGCGGAGAGAATCTGGAGAAACACAGGACCAACAGAGTCAAATGACAGCATAGGCTGGGGCAGCCGAGCAATAGAATGGAAATTAACGAGGGCTAGAAGATGTAGAGATTTTTAACGTTGCCGCCTCCGCGAATTGACCCCACTGTTCCATCTTGGAGCTCCCCCCTCCCGGCAGCGGTTAAAAAGGCGCCCCCCTTGTAAGCTTAAGTGGTAGCACCACCTTTATTGAACGTGGGATGTGTGCGAACCCGTATACTAGTTGCGTACTGTAGTGGTGGTGGAGGTGCTGTAGCATTCATTGCGTAGCGACGGCTTGGCTGCCGAAAAGCCGCGATTGTTTCAAGGATGGACAAACGCTGCTGGAGGGGTTGACGGGCCATTCGGCTTGTTTCTGCCGGGTATCATCAAGTTTTCAACTTGAACATTGTAATTAGCAAAGAATAGGTGTGCATATGCCATAGCAGCATTACCCAATACTACTATTTCCAGAAGGTTAATTTGGCTGTTGTTGAAAGATGGCCTCTTTTGCTCACCACTAGCCTCTCTGCAAGTCTTCTTGGCAAGCTCGTGCAACTCCAGCTCATTGGTGGGACGAGATTCTTCCGCTGGCTCTGCCCAAACTCTGACCCTGGACCTTTGACAGCCCGTGCACACTAACAAGATGATCGCGGCAGGTCATGAGCAGTAGCGGCTTCAGAGCTGAGAGTACCTGTAACTAGCAGCCATTGCAATGCGATGCGATGCAAGACGCTGTCTTGACTGCTGTAAAGCGGATCGAAATTGACACCACTGGGGTCAAATTGATACGTCCTATCTTGCGAAGGGTACATGTACAGCAAAAAAGAAAAAAAAGTGCTGACTTCCAAGGCTGAATCGGCTTTTGATCGCAAAGATGGCAATAACCGAACAATGTACATTGACCAAAAAAAAAGGGCCGACAACCAGCATTGCTTGCTCCAATCATTCAGGACTGGTGCTCACCCTCCCGAGACAACTTCCAAAGGAAACCTACTGCTTACTGGGTGTAAGGATTCTGCAATGGAATACTATAGACAACATGAACCAATGCAATAATTACCCATCGTAGTAGCAGCTTTCAGAGAGCTGTTTTTGCACGTCATCTAGTATATGCATACAGCTTCGCGTTTTGCGGGCTGAGGGGAAGCACCCATCACCGGCTAATATCGAGACGCTTCAACGGCCATCTCCAGCGACTCGGCTTCGCTTTTCCATATGCCTATTGCTCATCTCACCCAATATCGATTGATGCAGAACGCATGCATAGCAGCATCGCAATAGTATGGCCACCGCAGGTAGATGTACATTCACGTTCGTATTTCTACCATGGACGGGACACCACATCCAGGCGAGTCCCACTTCAGACGGGGGCCAAGCTCCAGAAAAAGTCTGGGGAACATTTTGTGATTCGCACCATGCCTTTAGCCTTGCTCCTTTCGCTGTGCATCTGCCTCTTTCATCCTCGCCTGGCGACCGGGGTCCAGGATTGCCGCCCGTTGACTGGGCCTGGAGTCGAGGAAATGGCAGAAACACATATCAGGCGTCGCATGGCCTCGTCCATCAGCCAGAGACCCTCCTCCTCCTCCTTTCTCGCAGTGTCTCCCTTGTGCAATTTAGGCCTCACCCGTCTTGATTCAGGAGGCTCAGCCCGTTCAATCCAGACTCTGAGTCCTGTCTGAGCATAGAGCAACTTTGTCTTTCTAATTGCTCTTCTTTCGTGGTGTAGTGCCTATACATAAAGGTAGTACACGAGGTATAGCGCAGCACGCGAGATATAGTCGGCCAACAACACCCAATCTAGAGAGCCCACTTGCAATCACCAGCCATGGCCGTAACCGCCAAGGTGCTGCGCGCCATCGTGCGCAACGACGCCATGCGCGCCGACCCGGACGAAATCTACGGATGGCGCGTCTTCGCCCTCGTCTTCTCCGCCTGCTTCGGCGGCATGCTCTTCGGCTGGGACACGGGCTCCATCGGCGGCATCCTCAACATGCCCGACTTCCAGGAGCGCTTCAACTACGCCGACAGCTCCAGCACCGCAAAGAACAACATGAGCCAGAACATCGTGTCCACGCTCCAGGCCGGGTGCTTCGCCGCCTGCTTCGTCACCAGCTGGCTCACCGACCGCTACGGCCGCCGCGCCACGCTCATCGGCTCCGGCATGCTCACCATCATCGGCATCATCTTCCAGGCTTCCTCTTCGGCCAAGGGAACGCTGGCCGTCATGTACGTTGGAAGGTTCATTGCCGGTCTGGGCATTGGTGCTGCTTCTGCCTTGACGCCGTTGTACGTCTCTGAGTGTGCTCCTCGTGCCATCCGTGGTGGCTTGACAGGTAAGAATTGAAAAGCCCCCCCCCCCCCCCTTTTTCGGGTATCCCGTCCCGCGTAATAGACGCAGCCCTATGGGCCTCGCCTTGTGAAATGGGCCGATTGAGATGAGCCCTACGAGCCCTACGAGCCCTACGCGGACTATGAGCCGAGAATGCCCTCCGTGTATAGATTGTAGCGTTCATGCAGGTGACGGCACTAAGGCAGGGAACGAGCTTATGCTAACCTCGGACCTTGATATACAGCTTTTTACCAACTCTTCAACGTCTTTGGAATCATGGTAGCTTTCTGGTATGCGATCCCCATAGAGCCCCCCTTTATCGTCTTCCCTTCAGCCGAATACAAATGGCAACAGATCAATAATCGGAAAAAAAAAAACGCAAGACCAAAGAATCTACATCAACTAATACAAACTCGTATCTTAGGGTCAACTACGGGTGCTTGCTACACGTCAAGGCCCCTGCAATCTACATTGTTCCACTTACTCTTCAAGCTCTCCCTGCCGTGTAAGATGCCATCCATACCGCCTATTGGCTGTTCATGAATCGCCAAATAGTCCACTTGCTAACTGCCGAAAAAAAAACAATCAGCTTCATGATGTTTGGCATGTTCGCTTCTCCTGAGAGGTACGTAATAGGCCCGTTTGTGGCAACTCTCCCCCAACAAAGGTCGAAGCGAGGTGCAGCAAAAAGAGCTAATCTCTCCCCTTTTCAATGATCCAGTCCGCGATGGTGTGCTAGACGAGACGACTGGGATCAAGCCACCAAGATCCTCGTCCGCCTCCGAGGGTAAGATAGCAAACCCCACGCCCAATATTCGCCTGTTGCAAAAGAAGTGCTTGTTCTGACCGTAGAGGGGTGTGTGATCCAAAAAATAGACTGCCTGCCGACTCAGAGTACGTCCAGCACGAGATCCAGGAAATGGCCGACCAGCTCGATCACGAGAGACGGCTGACGGGAGACGCCACCTTCAAGACGCTCCTCAAGGAGATGTGGACGATTCCAGGCAACCGAAACCGTGCCGTTATCTCCATCCTGCTCATGATCTTCCAGCAAATGACCGGTGTCAACGCCATCGTAAGA